>NW_017972353.1:214726-255361 GCF_001876935.1 Asparagus officinalis
CTGCCAAATTTTTCATCAACCGGATCCAGATCTAAGGCGGTCCACGGATAAACCCCGGCACCGGCGAAGAACCCACGCAAGCAAGAGCCGATAAACGGATCTTGTGTTTATTTTCAAGAAAGTTGTAATCTTTTGTTCTTTTGTTATTTGAATTCATTTGTAACGCTTAAAGTTTAATGAAATCAATGACTAAGGTGACTTTCGACGGAAACAAATACAAAAACCCAACTAGCATCCAACATGATTTTGGGCCGTACAACTTTGGACTTAGGTCACTCTATCAGAAGAGAGGGGGATTTATATGATTAAATTCATGACTTCCAATATAATGTGGGTTGCATGAAAGTAATAATGTGAGACTGTGAATATCATACTCTCTTTAAAAACACGAGTTCGGAAAAATCTTTTGGTAGACCAAAACACCCTTGCAATTTATATACTAATCCATTAAGTTAAAATAAGTTGAGAAATTGATGAATTCTTATTAGATATATATAATATGAAAATAAGGATTTAGTTTAAATTGAAATATAAACCTGAATAAAAGTAAATGTGATAGAATTATAAAAATTATATGCACTTGTAATTGATAGTATCTATTGAGTATGATATGTGGCGGTTGTAGTATCTGCAAAATCCACCAAACAAATTAAAGAGACAAAATTTAAAAAAAGAAAAATATATTATAGTATCCACAGAGTATGAAGATAAGGATATAGTTTAATAAAAATATAAACTTGAAAAAACAAACGTGATATAATTATAAAAATCATCTGTACTTGTAATTGATACTATCTATTAAGTATGCAAGATATGTGGTGGTTGTAGACATATATTATCTATAAAAAAGGAAAATAAAAACAAACGACTCTGATCTGAGGACACAACGTAGTTCAAGTAGTTCACGATACTGCATAATTAGTTTTAAAGTTTAATTATACTATTACTATTTAAATAGAACTTTATTTATAATTGTTATCCTCTCATATGTAACATCACAATCTAATATATATAAGGCAAGAAATTACAACAATTTCCACAGGACTTCCATCTCCTTCTACAGGTACATGCCTTTTTTTATTTTTTTCCTTATTAGATTAGAATAATTTATTTTAAAGCAATTAGTTATATTGTCTGTTTGATCTTCCTTTTTATATCAAGAAATAGCAATAATTTTCACAACATTTTCTTCTATTTTCTTTTTGTTAGATTAAATTAGATTATTTTAAAGTAATTAATTATATTGTATGTTTGATCTTTTTTCAGATCAAGAAATTGCAACAATTTTTCGTAACACTTTCATCTCCTTCAATAGGTATGTACCCTTATTATTTTTTGCTAATTAGATTAAATATTTGATAAAATTTAATTATACTATTATTATTTAAATAGATGCTCTTTGTATAAAAATCAAAGAGAATTTCACACGTATCTTAGATCTCAATGCCAATTGTGATACTTATATATGGGTGTTGGTTAAAATAAATTTCATGTATGGGGTTTGCTTATATGATCCTACTTTAATTGGATTAGATAATTTAATATTTTTTCTTTACACCCGAACTCTTCCACAAAACTAAAAGAGAGTAGCAATGCTATAGCTATATATATATCCATATGACCACAGATATCTTAAAAATGAACGAAAAAAACCACACAAACAAAACCATATTAATTACCTGCATACACCCACTGTTTTCAAAAACCATTCTTCTTCATCTCCATCTATAATATATCCACATCTAAACCCAACTTAAACTGATGGGGTCTCCCCCTCGCCCACTACACCATTAATCAACCATTCTTTTTTCCTTTATACTTAAATTGTATAACATTCATTGCGATGAGGATTCACCTGGGTCCTCTACCTGCCTTAAACACACAATAAAAAAAATAATATAGTAGACCTTGTAGTTAGTTAATAATGAGATCATATCATTTTAAATAAATTAAGTAAATATTAATGGTTTTTAAGAATGTACAACGTTCCACTAGCTTCCACTTCAAACTTGTTAGTTGTTTATTCCTGGCCCCGAGAGATTTTTAAAAGTAATCTTGAGGGTTGCTTATAGTAAAAAGGTAATGTTAGAGGGCCCATACAATCTATTTTATAGTTTACGATTGTCAACACATTTTGTCTTTAATGTATATTAATTATGAGTAAGAACATGATCTGTTCTATAGGCTCGTACAACTGTATCCTTGAGTTCTAAGGAGACAGGCTAATCAGTCTGGTGGATGACATGTGGCCTCCGACCCAGAGCGTGATTAACGGTTCAGGTCCAGTAATAATATAATTTGATTAATTCAAGTATATATTAATATATTTCTCGACTCTTGTCTTGTCTTTTGCTCTTTATTATTTTATTATTTCAAGGAGTTAATTTCATGAAACCCCCTAAACTTTGTTTATGTCACTTAACCCCTCTGAACTATGGGAATTCTCAAAATCCCCCTCCCCCTACCCTCCCCCTTCGCGCAAGAAAAACTTTACCTTATCTTGTATAGCTCCATTGCTTGTAATTTTGCGAAAAACTAAAATTTTCTTGAGAGCAAAACTTTAAAAATTTGGGGAAGGGCGTATGTTGCTTCTAAATGAAAAGCGACGAAGTTTGAGATTTTCTTCACTCAAAAATATTTTAGTTATTTATAAATTACATGAAGGTGGATTATGTAGTATAAGATAAAGTTTAGCGGAATTTTGCGAGACACCTCATAGTTTAGGGGGTTTATGTGAGATAAACATAGTTTAATAGGGTTATGTGCAACATCTCCCAAAGTTCAAGGGGGTTTGAGAAATTAACCCTTATTTATAGATAGAAAATAAGGTTTGGGTTGTATCTGGGCCATAATAGAAAAGCCCAAGGTCATTTCTTGGGCTTCTAATTAGGATACTACACAAACAAAAACTATTTACCCACACACACACGCGCTGTTTCGAAAACCATCATTTATCCTATCCACAACTCAAAGCATCCCAAAGTATACTATAGTTATCATTAATCTTTAGTTTTTGTCCTTTTATTATTTTAAGTCTATCAAATAATGCAGGCTAAGATGTCTTATATGTGTGAGTGCGCGCGCACGCCCGCGCGCGTGTGTACCATGTTTATCGTACTTTTTTTAATGTTTTCTTTTTTAGATTGTTTATTATAAAACACAATCTTATAATGTCCAAAAGTGCTATGCAATTTTGTTTTCAATGCAATAAGAAATGTGGTTTCTTTATTGCTAGAAATACAGTTCTTAATGATATTGTTATTCATGCTTGACTCCATATTATAGCTTGAGATTAGTAGATTTTAGAATATGACATGTAGTATCAATTTAACTTAAATTTTTTTTACTATTCTACTTGAAGATATTATTATGTCAATTGATATATTTTTCTTAGGGAATCAATTAAGATAACCCAGTTAACTAATTGATCCCAGTTTAGTACAAAAATCCATTACCTTGATTTTTAAATAATGTTTAAATAAAATTATATCAAATCTAATAATCAAAATAAATCTGACTTATTTATAATAATAAAATAAATAAAAAATAAATATTATTTTGATATTTAACTACCTGCAACCAACTTGCGTAAATCTAGTACTTACGTAAAAGTCTAAATCTTGATATCATTGAGCTTTTTTATTGGGTAGTTGCACATAGAAGCCCTGTATTATCTCTGTTTTGCGCTTCCTACTGCTTTATTTTCATTCCTATATATCAATACATCAGTACTAACGGGTCTATGTGCAATTAACATATTATTTTTTTAGCATATCATCAATCAATTTATCTGAAAGAGGTCCAGCAAAAATCCATTACCTTGATTTTTTTATAATATTTAAATAAAATTATATCAAATCTAATAATCAAAATAAGTCTGACTTATTTATAATAATAAAATAAATAAATAAATAAATTATTTTGATATTTAACTACGTGCAACCAACTTTGCGTAAATCTAGTACTTACGATAAAGGTCTAAATCTTGATATCATTGAGCTTTTTTATTGGGTAGTTGCACATATATAGAAGCCCTGTATTATCTCTGTTTTGCGCTTCCTACTGTTTTATTTTCATTCCTATAGATTCATTAATCGGGTTGAACTTCTCCAATTCTTTTACCGGTCGTGAAGTTTTGACAGATGTTGCCATCGTGTGAAATTAGTTACTCCACCTGCAACATGAAACTATAGGGGCTAGGAAGCTCAATACATCAGTACAAACGGGTCTATGTGCAATTAACATATTATTATTTTTAGCATATCATCAATCAATTTGTCTGAAAGAGGTCCAGCAAAGATACATAATTCCCACCACTTACAATACATAATTAGAAACATTTTAACAAAAAACCACATCTTTTTTTTTATTGAAATGGTATGATTAACCTATACGTACATGCATATATAAAGATATAAACACTTCAAATCCAATACACAGACACAGTCATAATTACGAATTTACGATCACCATCTTCATTAGTTCCATTCACTCACACAATCTCACACAAAAAAAAGGCTAATTTATTAGCATTGTTTCAATTAAGGGCATTTGAGGCGGTTTCCATGGGTCTTCATCTGGGCGTAGCAAGGGCACTCTGAGCGAGTCTCCATTGAAGTGCCGGAGGGGACGCAGTTGCACCTGTGGCAGCAAGTCTCGCATGTTTTGTGACACATTTTTGGCTTCCATGACTTGCTGCATCGCACTTCACATTTCGCAGCGCAGTCTGATCGAACGCAATAATTATGTGATAATCACAATATTAGCATGTCTTTTATAATAATAATAATAATAACGTGAACCCAAATTCTATTCTATTTGCATATTTACTTTCTCAAATCTGTATATTTGCTAAATTACAGCTATATTCTTTTATATTCAGTATGTATATCCCTCTCATTCAACACCATCATAATTTAAAAGAATAAATTAGAAAATACGTAAAGTTGTAGGGTGAATGTGAAAATAGGATAAACTTGGGAGCATATAAACAAAACCCTAACTGAGGAGGGGTATTTCTTCTCCTTGGTATCACTTCTCTAATTGAAATTTAACGTAAAGGTGTAAGTGGGAGGTGACACCTCCCCACATTCAGGGTGAAATTCTATATGCGTCAAATATTAGGTTCACGTGATATGTATTCTCCAAAGTAAATCAGGCTCCACAAAAACAAAAATGTACCCCAAAGAAAATATATAGCGTTTGGAAAGTCTACGTGTCTATTACACTTTCCAATTGATGATAATGCTAAAATGTTTGACTAGCAAGGAGCAAGGAATTTTACCAATGGAAGACAGCAGACTTCGTCCTCCGCTCTCTAACTGCAATTAGGATCAAATTAATAAACTAATGTATGAAACTAAGGCTTCTTTTTGCAATGAAGTGAAATGAACTTACGATTTCATCTGATTCAACAAGTCGAGCAGCAATAACCAAGAGAAAGAGGCAAGCAACGAATGTCTTTGAAAAAGCCATGGGATCTAGAGATGCAACTGAATAAAATGAGCAAATCTCCCATCAATTTATAGAGAATGATAGAAGAAATGCTGGTTAATATTAGGATAAGCACTTAATTGGAAGAGAGATTTTCTCGGAAAGAAAAATTCTGCACCTCTTGCTTGTAATTATAAGTTAAGCCACACAATCTTATACGCAATAGTAATGTGAAGGATTGCAAGTTAATTAAAAGTTCAAGATATATTGATCAGAATATGGTTTCCATATGCTTTTCTGTATAATTAGAAATGAAGGGTGCTTACATATGGATTATTGCGCCTTTCCTTGTCATGAACTTAAATTGACCCCCTACAATATTTATTTATTTATTTGTTATTATTATTATTATTATTATTTGTGAAGGTACGTAATCGTTTAACATATTCATGATAAATAGTAACTAAGATTTTGGCTAAAAATGTGGACTCTACACTATTCCAGTTTTTTATATTATTTATAAATGGGTTAATTGTGAATAGACCCCATTAATATCACTCAATTGCGAATAAACCCCTATAGTATTGGTCCAACTATGAAAACACCCCCTAACTAAATTTTTTATCTCTTTTTAAAAAAAATAAAAAATAGCAATTGGCAGTCTATCCTTATAAATAGAACTACAGGGGATCTATATATCAGCCTCCTTAATTCTTTTTAAGGATATTGAGGGTAAAAAAATTCAATTAAGGGGTCTATTCGCTAAATAGAACTATATATAGGGGCTCCATCCGCAATAGGGTGATACTATAGAGGTCTATTCGCAATTAACTCTTTATAAATTAACAAGGTGCTAGGGCTTTTGACAACTGCAGGATTGTAGATCGCAAAAATAAACTTTAACAGCCGCAGAAAATTATTTCTTCAAATGCTCTATTAAAACAGGACAAATTTAAAAATGGTTTACTGGTATGAAATCAACAATCATACATGGTACTTAAGAACTAAATTATCTTGTATGACAAATTTACCATAATATTTACAAATATTGGAAGAAAATATCGTCCTAAAGACAAAAAAAAAAAAAAAAAAAAAAAACCGTTGATTAGACATTGAACATTAATACGTTTTAAGTCTATCATAAACTATCAAATTTTCAACTTCCACTATAAAAGATTCTAAAGATTTTTAATTGAAACATGATTATCATTGTTTACCAGCCTACACCACCAGTACCAAAACAAAACTCCAAATAATCTATGTTTCTAATCATATAGGTTGTACCATAATAGTTTTTTTTCTCCTAAAGAAAATAATGAAATAATTGCAGGGTCCATAAGAACTGAAATCATCAAAATACAGTGGCAAAGTGGTTACACTTTATTTATGACTTTTAGAAGGAACCCCTTAAAAAATGTTGTTATGTTTGCTTCTTAAATCATAATTGTTGATCTTTAATCGGTCTAAAACACACAATAGCCGTGATTAACTCAAAGAGATTAACAAGAACAAGAAGAACGGAAACGTACCTGAATCCATGACGAATTTGCATGGATCTGAATTAGTGTTTGATCTTCTAACCTTGAGGATCTCTCTAACCAAATTTTCTCTTTAGATGGTGATTAAGAGAATAGAGAACGTGGCCCTAGATTAAGAGAATAGATAACGTAGCCCTAGATTAGGGCCATAACCCCTTATTTATAGATGTTGTATATTTATAATTCGTCCCCTCATCAAATTATAATTACAACCTGGTATCTACACAATTAGTCCATGAGTAAATTAAATACCCATTGACCCAAATTAACTAATTGATTACTTTATGCGGGTTAGCTATAAAGATAGCAACACACACTGATGTATCATATGTGCCCACAAATAGATTTAATTAGATTTAAATTCAACAATCTCCCACTTGGGCACCATATGTTTCCTTAAAGTGGGTATAACCTTATGAGCTCAAAAATAGATATAACTGATAAGGGTATTTCTAAACAGTCTCGTCCATTGACTATATCAATATAGGATCAAAACGGTTTTTGTCACATTTATCGTGACTAAACCCATCAATGATCACATATACCAATACAACCAAATGACATAGATCAATCATGGATGTGTAGAATGCAAATTATATGCAATGTGATCTGTACATGTCTATTTTTAACTGGTTCTATCTTAAACTTTAGTGAGGTTAATACCAAACATAATGTAACAGAATGTATGAATAGAATACTTTATTCTGATCAGACAAAACAACCAAACATAAAGCACCAAAAAATTATAAACTCCCACTAAATCATGATATCCTCAAATAATACAACATCCATATGAGCAATGTGCTCATGAGAGACCCTGGGTGGCAATCCTTTAGTAAGAGGATCAGTTATCATGGAGTTTGTCCCAATGTGCTCTATGGATATTTGTCCACTCTACACCATTTCTTTCATAACTAGGAACTTAATGTCAATGTGTTTTGACTTAGTCGAGCTTCTATTATTATTGGAATACATAACTGCTGATTTATTATCACAAAATAACTTAAGTGGTCTTTCAATATTTTCTAGAATGCGCAGTCCAGTGACAAAATCTCACAGTCATATTCCCTAATTAGATGCCTCATAGCAAGCTACAAACTCTGCTGTCATAGTGGAGGAAGCTACAAGTGTCTGTTTAACATTTTTTCATGATATAGCTCCTCCTGCTAACATATAAATATAGCATGATGTAGACTTTCTGCTATCTTGGCATCCAGCAAAATCAGAATCAGAGTACCCAATGACCTTCAACTGTTCTGATTTTCTCTATGTGAGCATATAATCTTTTGTTTTCTAAAGATACATCATAACCCTTTTGACTGCTATCCAATGATCCATACCAGGGTTGCTTAAGTATCTGCCTAACATACCAACAATGTACGCAATATCCGGACGCGTACACACCTGAGCATACATTAGACTTCCTACAGCCGAAGCATAAGGAATCTTCTGTATTTCTTAAATTTTAAGGTTACCTTTAGGGCACTGATTGAGACTAAACTTGTCTCCTTTAGCAACAGGAGTGTCACCTAGTCTGCAGTATTGCATGCCAAACCTTTTGAGTACTTTATCGATATAGCTCTTTTGTGATAATCCAAGTATAACTCTAGAGCGATCTCGATATATTTGAATTCCTAATATAAAAGAGGCGTCCCCAAGATCTTTCATCTCAAAATTCTTTGAAAGAAATCTCTTGGTTTTGTGCAACATGCCTATATCATTAGTGACAAGCAATATGTCATCGACATACAGAACCAGAAAAATATACTTACTCCCACTGAATTTGTGACATACACAGTCATCAATAATATTCATCTCTAAACCAAACGAGATAATTATTTGTTGAAACTTATAATACCATTGACGAGGAGCTTGCTTGAGTCCATAGATGGATTTTCTTAATTTGCAAACCATATTCTTTGGGTCTCCTAACACAAAGTTTTCTGGTTACACCATATAGATCATTTCATCAATGTCTTCATTGAAAAACGTAGTCTTAACATCCGTCTGATGTAACTCAAGATCAAAATGAGCAACAAACGTCATTATTGTTTTGAAAGAGTCTTTCAACAAAACCAGAGAGAAATTCTCTATATAATCAATATCTTCCTTTTGAGTATAGCCTTTTGCTACAAGACGTGCCTTACACCTCTTCACATTACCATTTGCATCCCGCTTGGTTTTAAATATCCATTTACAATCAATTAGTTTTGCACCTTCTGGCAATGGAACAAGTTCCCAAACCTTATTGTCTTGCATAGACTTGTACTCTTCATTCATGGCATCAATCCACTTTTGAGAGTTAGAACTTTTCATGGCCTGAAAGAAGTTGATTGGATCATCTTCCAACATTCCATTATTTTTCTCACGTTCTTGGAGAAATACAATATAATCATCCGGAATAGCATTTCTTCTTTCTCTAATGGATCTCCTTAATAGCACTGGTTCTTGAGGCTGTTGAGTTTGTTCTTCTAGAACAGGGAGTTGTTCAACATTATCTTCTTGAGGTTCCAGATTTACTTCTTGATCAATAACAGGGATATGAACCTGAATATTGTCAAAAGTGACTGTATGAATTGGATCTGAAGCCAATTCTTCCTCAAAAGTAATGTCTCTAACTTTATTTCTCCCCCCAAACTCAACATCCTCAAAGAATATTGTTGTTCCCGTCTCATAAATAGTCCTGAGTGTGGGATCATAAAACTTATAGCCCCAAGATCATTTATAATATCCAATAAAGTAGCTGCTAACTGTTTTGGAGTCTAATTTTTTTTATTTGCCCTATAAGGCCTTGCCTCAGCTAGACATCCCCAAATGTGTAAACGATTTAAACTGGGCTTTCGACCAGTCCAAAGCTCATAAGCTGTTTTAGCAACTTCTTTACTTGGTACTCTGTTCAGAATGTAAGCTGTTGTCTTTAATGCTTCTCCCCAGAGTGGCTTTGGTAAAGAAGAATGATCAATCATACTTTTTACCATATCCTTAAGAGTCTTTGTAGGCATCAAAAATTACCTATAGGTCCCCGAATATAGCTCGAGACAGAGAGAAGGTGATGAACGCCATTATCTAAGTCAAAGAAGATTATCCGACGCTAACCAGTGAATCAACGAACTATGGATGACGTGGCTCGCACGCTCACCGTCCACCACCAAGTGGCCCGCGTGCTCATCGGCCACCAAATCGGCGAACCAAGTGGCCCGCGTGCTCACCGGCCACCATCCAGTGGCCCGCACGCCCATCAGCCACCAAATCAGCAAACCAAGTCAAGTGGGCCGCACACCCATCAGCCACCAAATCAGTGAACCAAGTACCCCGCGTGCTCACCGACCACCACCAAGTGGCCCGCACGCTCATCGGCCACCAAAACAGCGTACAGATTAATAAAACAATGAAATACGCGTAACGATGGAACGAGTCAAACCCGAGAAAACCAAGAAAGCCTCTGACGGATGGATCGTGTCAAAACGATCTGGTCGGGCCAGTGGCTCCGCCAAGGCCGAGCCACCATTTGGTGGCCCGGCCAGGCCGAGCCACCAGGTGACAGTTCGGCCAGATTTGATGATTTTTCGATTTTGACGGTTTTTCTTGGGATTTGTTCGTTCCTGAGTGTCCTAACTGATCTGATATTGTGGTTATTCAGTTCTTAACTGAAGATAAGGAGGAATCCCTCGTTCTTATCCAAATACCCACTTCCGAAGCTTATAAATACAAGCTCGGGTGCTCATTTCTCCGGGTTGGATATCAAGAGGACGAAACACTGCCGAATTGGAGAGTGGAGCCACGAATTTACAGCAAGGGTTAGTAGATCTTGGCGATCTCCTGTGCATAAAGAGTGGAGTTTGAGAGATCCGAGACCCGTCCCCTATTCCTCCGGATTTAAGCTTAGTCTTAAATCTCGAGAAGAGCCGTGATCTCACTTGGTCGAGATCATTGCTGTAGTAATTACTTTCTTCGTGAGGTAAGAACTTTGATCATCAATCTGTCAACCGGATCTGATCCGTGGCGGTCCACGGATATTAACGTCCCCGGCACAGGCAAAGTTCCCACGCAAGCAGCGGGTGATAAACATTCGTTGCGCTGTTTAACAAGAGTCGTATCTTTTGTATTTTCATTGTATAAGGAGATCTTATAAAAAAATTAACTTTTTTATTTGAGTTTATTGTAAACGATTAAAGTTGTAATAGATTCAATCACAATAAAAACAATGATTTTTGACCCAAGCCGAGCCACCAATTGGTGGTTTGTGCCGGTTCGCTTACGGTTCGGTTCGGTTCATATCTGGTTCGGTTCGATTCGTACCTGGTTCGTTTTGCTTCGCACCCGATTCACCTTCCGCAGTCCCGTTTAAGCCTCCGGCAACCCCTGTTTCTATCCCGATGAATCACACACCTCTAGCAGGGCCCCGCGACAGCGTGGACTTGTCCCAATTCAAGACAAGGATGACAGATCCCCTGGGTCCTTTACACGAGGATCGAGGCAAAGTTCTGATTGAAGAACGCTTGGGTCCAGTGACTGAACCCCGAGCAACCACTCGAGATGGGGGTCGCACACATCCTCGCAACAAGTCAGAGCTTTCCTATAATGGGAAAACCCCTGCAATTGACCACCTCGGATGGCGAATTGAAGACCAGGAGCCCGTTGAGATCCCACGCTCCCAAAAGCGTGGTTCCAAACACGTGACTCTTAAGAACGCTAATAAATCGACAAACCCCCTGAAAGAAACGTATTCATCTGACAATGACAATGTTATACCATGGGAGTCATGCCAACACACGATAGGTTGCTCCAGTCATCTGACAGATGATTTTTACTATCGGGCTGAGGGTACGAACAAGTCTCGGAAGAGAAATACCCGGGAAACAAAATCTCACTGTCCGTGCGCTAAACTTATTAGGACAGTATTATCAGCGTGTAGCTACCCCAAGACCACTCTACGGAAGGTCTCGATATTCGAGAGGATCTCCAACGGAATGGCAAAGTCAAAGCCAAGGCGTTTCCGCAAGAAACAATCGGCTGTTCATGGTGACGAACTTCCCGAAGTTATAATTAACATGGCTGATAAGGGAAAGTCAACTCGACCTTCTAGCTCCGACCCCCTCATATCGCATCGTCTGACTCGGCTATGCGCAGGGACCACTAGACGCAGGGACTACCAAAGAATGCAGAGAGGGTTATCCTCGGATGATGAAGCATCAAATGCTAACTCTGCAATCACTTCTGACACTACGGTATCTAGTCCTAGACAATCCCGTGAAGTGTTTATGATTAACACCGAGGAAGCAACTAAAATGGTTGAGGATGCTCTAGCCAAGCAGAAGCAAGCATTTAAATTCAAAATGGAAATGAATATGTTGCGGATGAGGGAAGAGCATGACCAACAGATCCGAGCCTTGTCGAATAAGCTAGGTGAATCCAGTCGTCGTAATAATGTTAGCCAAGCAGCTAGCGATTTAGACGTGGATGAATACATCAATGCTGATGACCCTCCCGTTGACCAGAACGCTAGGGGTGGTCCAACTAACAACAACGATGCTGGGGGTTGTCCCACCAAAAACGACAACGCTGGGGGTGGCCCCATTATTTCTCTAAAGAATCATCCAAAGCCCGAAACGAGCGAGGATGAGAAAATGAAAGATCTCGAGAGAAAAATTAATGCTCTGATGTTTGCTCGAGAGGTGAATAGGACCGGCATTCCATGTCCCTATCCAAGAGAGTGGGATTTACTAGCATACCCGACGAAGTTCAACTTGATTAACTTCACGCCGTTTGACGGGAAGGGTTCGCCCACTCAACACCTGATCTACTTTCAACTTGATTAACTTCACGCCGTTTGACGGGAAGGGTTCGCCCACTCAACACCTGATCTACTTCAAATCCCACTTGGGTATGATCTCCGGCAATGAAGCCTTGATGGTTCGGTCATTCGTTAGCACCCTTCGTGAGCCCACCTTCGATTGGTACTATCATCTTAAGTCTGCAAGCATCAACAGCTGGGACGACCTGGAGAATCTGTTACTCGCTCACTTCTTTGATGATGACACTGAAGTGTCGATCGGAATACTCTTTGAAGAGAAACAGAAAGATGGAGAGCTCATTGAGAACTTTGTTAAGCGCTTCCGGAACAAGGCAATGAACTGTCGAGATCCGATCACGGAGGAATTCATCCTCCAAACATGCCATAACAACCTTTCCTTGGACGTGTTAGAAGTTATGGGCACTGCACCATCTAAAATATGGAAGGAGTTGAAAGTGCGAGGAGAGCAGGCTGAACGCTTCATCAAAATGAAGAAAGCTGAAAGGGGGCAACCAGCAAACAATACCCAGAAACAAAACTTTACCCATCGTGGTAAAGGGAAGGGGCAGGCGAACGCAGTGGATGCAAATCAGACATTCCAATTACAACCCCAACAGCAGCCGCAACAACAAGCGCTAAAGCAACAAACGCATCAATGGCAACAACGGCCTCCAAGGCAACAGAAAACTTCTGAGTCAAAATTACCGAAGGAATATTCCTTCAAGAAAGATGAGGTCCCAACCCCAGCCGCAACAACAAGCGCTAAAGCAACAAACGCATCAATGGCAACAACGGCCTCCAAGGCAACAGAAAACTTCTGAGTCAAAATTACCGAAGGAATATTCCTTCAAGAAAGATGAGGTCCTTGGTATCTTCAAGTATTTGCTGGAGAACAACAAAATTAAGCTACCTCCAATCACTGATCATGAGGGAGTTAAGAAAATTACAGATCCGCGATATTACGCATTCTACAGAATAGTCCATCATCCCACAAAGACGTGCTACGCTCTCAAGGACAAGATTCAGGCATTGATCGATGTTGGAATCATCACTCTGAAGCAGCCTAAAGAAGAAGGTGGGTGCGAATGTGGTTTCTATTATCTTTGGCTCTGTCCCTCTGGCATGGTTTCAGCCAGAGCCCGTATCCAAAGTACAAGTGAAGACTGTCAACGATGATCCTTACAGACAATGTCAGAAAGGACTTGTACAACACATGACTCCTAGCGGCGAAATTCTTTGGGTCCACCCAGACTTGCTCAAAGATGAGCAATGGGTAGGATCCTCATCTAAAAAGAAGTCCAAAAGTAAGGGCAAGGCTTACTGTCCCACCACAGCAGTTCCTAAAAAAGATGATGAAGGTATCCCTACCTTGTCACTTTCTGAAGATGAATGAGAGGCTCTTGTCACCAGGGGTGGGAATGAATATCATTACAAATACCCCAAAACCTCTGACGCGAATGCCAAAACGTTAGCCGAACTGGGGGTGGTTACAACTCCCCCTACACCAGCTGGAAAATCCCAACAAAAACCAGCCAATAAGCAAAAAGAGAAAGAGCCTCAACCTCAGGAGGCTAAGAACCCGAAGCAGTCTCGGTTCAATCATCCGATTGGGAGAGATAAACCGGGAAGTTCAAATACTCCTTACCGCTTTGATGTTATGGCTCAGCTAGCTAATATCCCAGCGAGAATAACTTTATATGAGTTATTATGCCTCTCCAAAGACACTAGAGAGGCCTTGCGAGAAGCTTTAGCTGATTCTGAAGCATTCCTTACTCAAGTCAAGCCAATCCTCGAAGAAACAGAATCATCAGTTTGGCTTTACAATTTATCGGCCAAACAATTCTCTTGTATTACATTCACTAAGGATGACATGCAAGTGAAGAATTCAAAGCACGATAGGCCTCTATACTTCACCGGATACATTGGCTCCAGCGTTGTTAATCGGGTCCAAGTTGATCTGGGTTCCGTTGTTAGCATCATGTCACTCCGGTTGATGAACAACCTCGGAATCCCAACGAGCAAGCTGGCTTCCACAGGTACCGTTATATATGAGTTCAATACCAGTGGATCCAGACCTTTGGGTAAAATTCGAATAAAATGCCAACTTGGGGATTTAAAGTCTGAAGTTATGTACTACGTAATCGATGCGGAAACTTCCTATAATTTATTATTGGGTCGATCATGGATCCATGGTAATCTTATAGTTCTCTCTACTCTTCATCAGTGTCTAAAATATGTAGACGCCAATAATAAAGTCAAGACAGTGGTCGCGGATAAGCAACCGTTTAAGGGATTAGAAAACTACTTTACCGACTCCCTCCTTTACGGTGCTGAATCTGATACTGAATATCAGCCCAAGACACGGATAGTGGGGAAGAAGCCGACACCGTAGCCGGGCTTGATTACAATAGTGGTTTTGTACTGAATGATATTGTACCATTTGTAATCGGTCTTGACGATGGTGGATCGTCAGATGGTAGTTGTAATTGGCAACTTGCCGAAGAAGTAATAAATGGTGATTTAGAGTACTTACCGTGTTTGGCTAATGTGATGCAGGGATTGTACGATAATCCTGACATACACATGCCGCTTCAGTCGTCTTGCTTCACGAAAAAGCGCTTTCAGGACTCGTTTGGAACAACCTTTGTCATTCCTACTAAAGCAGGGGGTGAAAAGGAGTTAGTTTTCGACAAAGGAGAAGTATCTCCGCCATCGTATCCCTTTTTAAAGGAAGATAAAGATGATGAGAGATCCGACCTTCATTTATCCAAATATAATCAACAAGCGCGTGATTTCATGGAAAAATGGGGATACAACTTTGCGCTCGAAGAAGGTGTTTGTTTTGGTCGAGGCCCACGAGTTCCACCTCGTATGGCCTATGTACCGAAAGGAAAACCCGATAACTATTATGACTATAAAAGAGGTCTGAGCTATGCCTCTGATGACAAATGTTGCTGGCAAGTCATCGACCAATTAGTGAATGAAGATGGATATTCATCCGACTCTTCTAATTGGGATTCGGATGTCAGCCTTGGAAAAGTATTCAAAGACCTGATGTCGAATATGACCACGATCGATCCTTCTACAATGCAAGAAGATGATCAATTGCCAACTTGGGAGAACCTATGGATTCATCATCTGAATATTCAGTATGGAGACCGATTCGAGCAAAGAGAACCTCCTACCGAAGATAAGTGATCCAGGTGAATATGGGTGATGAAGCGAATCCAAAGCCAATATTCGTAAGTGATAGTCTTCCACCGGATGAAAAAGAGGAGTTAATCTCCCTCGTCAGGGAATTCATAGATGTTTTTGCTTGGAATTATGAAGATATGCCAGGGCTTGATCTGAACGTGGTAGTCCACCGTCTTAACATCAAATCAGATGCAAAACCTGTCAAACAACAGCAAAGATGGTTTCGTCCGTAAATCATGGAAGCGATTGAAGAAGAAGTCAAAAAATTAATCGATTCTGGTTTTATCCGGGAAGAACAACATCCGGATTGACTCACGAATATCGTTCCGATCCTCAAGAAAAATGGGAAAAATAAGGATATGCATCGACTTCAGAGACTTGAATAATGCGTGCCCAAAAGATGATTTCCCTCTCCCCATCACAGATATTATTATCGATAACACGTGCGGGTTTGAGAGAATGTCCTTTATGGATGGGTTTTCGGGTACAATCAAATCAAGATGTACCCGGACAAAAAAAACATACTGCATTCAGGACACCTCTCGGTGTTTTCTGCTGTACAATCATGCCTTTTGGATTGAAGAACGCAGGCACCACTTATCAACGGGCAATGTCTAAGATTTTCCAAGAACACCTCCAAAAAACTGTTGAATGCTATGTCGATGACTTGGTTGTGAAAAGTCATAACAAAGACGAGCATATCAAAGATCTAAGGACAATGTTCGGCCTCATGCGAACTCACCAATTGAAAATGAATCCCACCAAGTCTTTCCTTGGAATGTCTAGCGGTAAGTTTCTGGGATTTGTCGTCACTATGATGGGTATCCGCATTGACCCCGACAAAGTAAAAGCAATACATGAGTTTCTGGAATGTCCAGCGGTAAGTTTCTGGGATTTGTCGTCACTATGACGGGTATCCGCATTGACCCCGACAAAGTAAAAGCAATACATGAGTTGCAACACCTGAGAAATCTCAAGGAACTCCGAGGATTGCAGGGGTGGCTGGCCTATATACATCGGTTCATCTCAAATATATCTGGGAAATGTCAGCCCTTTTCCAAACTCACCAAGAAAGGTGTATCCTTTGTCTGGGATGATGCTTGTCAAAAGGCATTTGAGGATATCAAAGCATATTTAGCGAATCCTCCCGTTCTTGTGGCACCGAAGTCAGGTAAGCCGTTCTTAATTTATATTAAATCAATGAACCACTCGTTAAGTCTTTACTTGCACAAGACGATGACAACGGTCACGAACAAGCCATCTATTACTTGAGTCAAACTTTGGTTGGTGCTGAGTCTTGGTAACCAATGATTGAGAAAGAATGCCTCGCTTTAGTATTCGCTATCCAAAAGATGCGGTATTACTTAGTAGGACAAACGATTTACGTTATTTCCAACGTTAATCCGGTCCGAGTATTCATGACACAGCCAGCCTCTATGAACTGGAGACTAGTAAAGTAGGCCCTACTCCTGTCTCAATACGATATGCACTTCAAACAACAGAAGTCGGTCAAAGGACAAGCGATTTGTGATCTTCTAGCGGCTAACCCCATAGCGGATGTAGCTGAGATGTATGATGATTTGCCCGATGAAGCTCACGAAGTCAATACTATATTTCATCAACAGGTATAGCAACTATATTTCGATGGAGCTTCCCGAGCGACCAATACAACAAGCGCTCCCGGTAATTCTAGAATCTCCGCAAGAGTCGGAGTCGTCCTAGTTTCTCTAGAAAAACATGTGATACCCCGAGTCTACTCATTGATAGGAAAGTGTTCCAATAATGTGACAGAATATAACATACTGCTTATCAGACTTAGCGTCGCCAAAGAGCCGGGGGTCGAATATCTCGAGGCTTTTGACGATTCTAAACTAATAGTCAACCAAATCCTAGGAGAATACGAAGTCAGGAATCAAGACTTGGTACCATACCACAAGGCGGCCATCGAAGTGGCAAGCTCGTTCGAACAATTCTTCATTGCGTACATTCCGCGCCTCCAGAATGCATACGTAGATGCGCTGGCAGCATTAGCGATATCTCTGGCACAACCTCCTGACTCTGAACAATGCATTACTGTCAGAACCCACCAATTATTTGTGCCGGATTGCGCCATTAACGTTAAGGAAGCATATACATCTAGGATCGATCTTGAGCCTCGAGACTAGAGATTTCCTATAATTGACTACGTGGTGCATGATATTTTTCCACAAGACGTAAAATAAAGGGACTCGGTTCGAAGAAGAGCACTGAGATTCTATTACAATTCAACAACCCATACATTATATCGTCGTGCATACAATGAGTTATTACTCCGATGCCTCTCAACCAGGGAGGCAGAAGAGGCTCTCAAAGAAGCTCACGACGGAATCTGCGGTGTACATCAACCCGGTCTCAAGCTCTGTGATCGACTCAGAAGAATGGAATATTATTGGCCAACCATGGTCAAAGACGCGGTTGACTACGCTCGATGGTGCCATGCATGTCAAATACACTCAAATTACATGCACCAACCCCGGAACACCTCCACCCCTCGGCTACTTCATGGCCATTTGAGACTTGGGGAATAGATATCGTTGGTCCTATCTTCCCACCATCAGTTAAAGGTGACCGCTTCATTTTGGCGATCACCGATTATTTCTTAAAATAGGCCGAAGCAGTCCTACTCAAAGAAGTAAAGACAAGCGATGTCGTCAAATTTATCAAACACTACATCATCTATAGATATAGCATTCCAAGACGAATTATACACGACAACATCCCTCAGTTCGTGAACAACGCTTTCATTAAATTCTGCAAAAAATTCAGAATTGAAGACGTCTCTTCTACATCATATAATCCTACGGCAAACAGATTAGCTGAGGCGTTCAACAAGACAATCATAAAGATTTTGTCAAAACTCGTGAAAACTAATAAGCGAGACTGGGATGACAAACTCGGCGAAGCCCTTTGGGCCTATCGTACCATGGTCCGTACGCCTACCGGGGCCACTCCGTATTCACTACTGTATGGATGCGAAGCTGTTTTTCCTTTGGAAATTCAGATTTCATCCCTTCGTATCGCTCTCGCAACAGGGATGATGACGGAAGAACAATACAGAAACATCTCAAAGAACTTGAGATGTTAGACGAAAAGTGCCTGGCGGCTCAACAATAAATTGAGTTTTATCAAGCCAGAATCTCTCGTGTTTTCGACAAGAAAGTCAAGCAACGAAGTTTCAAGGAAAGAGACTTGGTCATCGCCATCCGGCGTCCTATGATACTCAATTCCAAGAAAAAATGTAAGTTCCAACCCAAATGGGAAGGACCGTTTATGATAGAGACAGTCTACTCAAACGGTGCATATCGCCTAATCACCAAAGACGGTGATAAGATCAATGATAGAGACAGTCTACTCAAACGGTGCATATCGCCTAATCACCAAAGACGGTGATAAGATCATGATGCCAATAAATGGACTCAAACGGTGCATATCGCCTAATCACCAAAGACGGTGATAAGATCATGATGCCAATAAATGGCAAGTTCCTGAAGAAGTACTATCCTTAGTACGCTAAGAACAGATTATTAAACGGGGAGTTCCTAGAGAATACCATATATGATATTCTTAAGGATAACCCGAAATCAACCGGTTGTTCTAAATAAGGACCCGTCATCTAAACAGTTCATGCCTGGTCATAGAGAACTCTCACTGTAATCTTCTAAGCGCTCTCTTGTTGAGATGAGATTTGATCACTCTTTAAGATCAATCTGGCCGTTATTTGGTGGCTAGGCCAGGCCAAGCCACCATTTGGTGGCTAGGCCAAGGCCGAGCCACCAGGTGACGCTTCGGTCATATTTGATCTAAAAGTATGATTTTTCGGTTTTTACGGATTCTCTCGGGATTTGTTGGTTCCTGAGTGTCCCAACTGATCAGATACTATGGTTAATCAGTTCTTAACTAAAGATAAGGAGGAATCCCTCGTTCTTATCCAAATACCCGCTTTCGAAGCTTATAAATACGAGCTCGGGTGCTCATTTCTCAAGGGCTGGACATCAAGAGGGTGAAACGCTGCTGAATTGGAGAGTAGAGCTACGAATTTATAGAAAGGGTTAGCAGATCTTGGCGATCTCCTGTGCATAAAGAGTGGAGTTCGAGAGATCTGAGACCCATCCCCTATTCCTCCGGATTTAAGCTTGGTCTTAAATCTCGAGAAGAGCTGTGATCTCTCTTGGTCGAGATCATCGCTGCAGCGATTATTTCCTTCGTGAAGTAAGAGCTTTGATCAACTTAATCTGTCAACCGAATCTGGTTCGTGGCGGTCCATGGATATTAACGTCCCCGGCATAGGCAAAGTTCTCACGCAAGCAGCGGGTGATAAACATCCGTTGTGCTGTTTGACAAGAGTCGTATCTTTTGTATTTTTATTGTATAAGAAGATCTTATAAAGAGATCAACTTTTTATTTGAGTTTATTATAAACGATTAAAGTTGTAATAGATTCAATCATAATGAAAACAACGATTTTTGACCCAAACAGTCTTGTTTCGTCTTTCAGCTACATCATTCATGCTGGGTGACCCTGGTATGGTGTACTGTAGGATGATACCGCATTCCTCTGGGTATTTAGCAAATGGTCATGAACGTTGTTCATCTGAACCATCATATCTGCCATAGTACTCATCACCACGATCAGATCTAATGGTTTTAATCCTTTTGTTGAGTTGATTCTCAACTTTAGCTTTAAAAACTTTCAACACTTCTAGTGACTTAGATTTTTCATGAATGAGATATAAGTACCAATAACGTGAGTAATCGTCTATGAATGATATAAAAAATTATTGACTATTCCAAGATGCCGTAGAGAATGGTCCATAAATATCTGTATGTATCAATTCTAAGACTTCTGAAGATCTATTGGCACCTAACCTTTTAACTTTGGTCTGTTTTCCCTTGATACATTCAACACATACGTCAAAATCTGAAAAATCAAGAGAATCTAAAATTCCATCAGACACAAGACGTTCAACTCTATCTTTTGAGATATGACCCAAGCGTATATGCCATAATATCGCTGAATTTTTTTTATTTAATTTACGCTTAGTACCGTGTGAATCTACATGTAAGGTTTCATAAGAAGTAATTGTATTAAGCAAATATAGGTTGTCATAAGTAATCAAGTGACCACTTCCCACAACATTTGAATTAAAAGATAAACTGAATTGATTATTTTCAAATGAATAATGATAACCTGATTTGTCCAATACAGAAATAGAGACCAAATTCCATCTAAAAGATGGTAGTACAAAAATATCTTTTAAATCCAAATATGAACCAGTTTCTAATAGCAAGCTAAAGTGCCCAATTGCTTCCACGTCTACCGATTGTGCATCGCCTATAAAGATGTGTCTTTCAACATCACTTGGATTTCGATAACTCAGACAGCCCTGCATAAAAACACTTATGTGAGTAGTAGCACCAGAGTATAACCATCAAGTGTTTCTAAGTACTGAAGCTAAATTAACCTCAGAACAGATCAAAGTAAGAAACATACCCTTCTTAGCACGCCAGGCGTGATATTTGGTACAATCCTTCTTTACATGTCCAGTCTTATTGCAGAAGAAACAGCCCTGGTCATCCTTATGTTGTTTCTTATGAATTGAACCCTTAGTAGCTTCATTATTATTATTTCTTTTCTTACCCTTATCATTAGAGGTATAAGTCAAATGAGCACTTTCAGTCTTATGTTGCTTCAACCTGTCTTCTTCTTGCACACAGCATGAAATAAGCTCATTTAGAGTCCATTTCTCTTTTTGGTAGTTATAACTGATCTTGAACTGATTAAATTGTATAGGAAGAGATAACAGAACCAGATGCACCAATAACTCATCACAAAGATCGAGTTTAAGTGCCTTAATTTTTGAAGCAATAAGAGATATTTCTATAATGTACTCCCTGATATTTCTTTTACCCTTATACTTCATTGAAATCAAGCAAGCTAAAAGCATGCTTGTTTCTACCTTATCGTTTTTCGCAAAATGCTTCTCAATTTCAGCAAGGAAAATTTTAGCTTTAGTAATCCTTCGGATTTTATGCCCCTGAAGGCTTCCGGAACGCCGCGCTTAAGGATCATTAGACTCATGCAAATTGAACGCTCTCATTTCTCATACTATTCCTTTGCATCAGGAGTGTTATCCGTATTGAGAGGTTAGGGTTGTTCAGTCATTAATACAAGGTCTAGATCCATACAATCAAGAACAATTAAAATATTCTTTTTCCAAACCTTGAAATTTGTCCCATTGAGCATAGGAATTGAATTGATGTTAGCAGAAATTGTTGCAGCAGATGCATTAGCTAAAATAAATAAAAGATTTTTCATATTATTAACTGTAGTTAGTAATCAATAAAATTCAAATAATGATAAATCCTATCTCAAGAGATCTGACACAACATTAATATCAAGTTTTTAGACAGTAATATTAATTGCAAGTGATACTTTGTTGCAATGATCAAACACTAACATAACTCATATCAAACAATGAAACTATCTTTGGATTGATTCATTATTCACATGTAAACCTTATAATTGTCACGCGTTTATCAGCGCAGATGTGTATGTAGTCTAAATAAATATTAATCTTCTTTTAGGCCAATTAAATATTTACACAAAAACATACACACAACATCTAACTTTCCTCATGAATAATCTACACAAGAGAGGTTACTTTGGCATGGACTTGTTTTAATTAATCATTTGGAATGAGAAACAAACTTAATACCTTAGTGTCATATTATTTGAATTAAATAATTGATTAACTACCAAATTTAATTTAAATTAATCAATTTAAATTAAAATTAAATAAAATTTTGAAATTTATTAATTGTTGGCCCAAAACTTACCAAATTTCAGGCCCATAACTATAAATGCCTTCAACTTAATTAAATAACTCATTCATAACATGCCCAAAAAACCAAATAAATTAAGTGACTCTTTGGCCTTTTAAGAAGAAATGCCTTCATTTCTTCTCAACCGCACCCCAAACGAAGCTCGCCAGAAAATTCCCAATCAAGCTTGCCTGAAAAATCGAAAGCTCGCTTGAAATGGGACTCGAGACCTCGCCTGAATGGAGACTCGAGAGCTTGCCTGAATCGAGACCAAGAGCTCGCTTGAATCTAGCCAAGCTCGCATGAATCTAGTGTTCGAAGCTCGCCTGAAGTTGGGGCTCGAGCTTGCCTGAATCGAGCCGAAGCTCGCCTGAATCGAGTGTTCGAAGCCCTTATTCCTAATTCTAGCTCGCCTGACACGAAGCTCCGAGCTCGCCTGTAAACGAGGCTTGAGCTTGCCTGATTTGGGCTTGAGCTCGCCTGTGTAAGCTCTAGCTCGCCTGATTTAGGCTCGAGTTTCGCCTTTGAGGTAACCAATGAGGCTCGCCTACAACTTAGCTTCGAGCTCGCCTGCTGAGGTAGCCGACGAGGCTGCGCTTGAATCGAGGTAACTGCGCACCTCTCTAATTTCTACACAATCTTAAGAGTTTCGAAACTGAAACGCCGTCGCCGCCGCTTAGGCTCCTGCACCCTAGGGTTCCTGATTGCCGCCGCCACTGTCTTCATTTGACAGTGGGGCCGCTAGCAAATACATCGT
The DNA here is from genome assembly GCF_001876935.1 of Asparagus officinalis. Classification (NCBI taxonomy): domain Eukaryota; kingdom Viridiplantae; phylum Streptophyta; class Magnoliopsida; order Asparagales; family Asparagaceae; genus Asparagus; species Asparagus officinalis. The sequence goes on from NW_017972353.1 coordinate 238,304, forward strand.
CGGCGAGGAGCCCAACGATCGACGCCAAACCAAAAAGAGATACAGATGATGATTTTTTTCAAACCGAAAATTGATAAGTTGCACACAATCTAGATTAAGAGTTTGATCCAAATTCAACAGCCGAAAGACAAAATCAAACCAAAACATAAACGTTATTGTTCATGTGTGCAATAGAACAAGATTCATGCATGCTACAGTGCATCAACAGATCTTAATAAAACAAAATTAAGATCAAAGAACCCTAATTTTTTAATCTTAATCTTAGATCCCTAAGAGTTAATCATGGTGGATCTGATACCACTTGTTGATCTTTAATCGATATAAAACATACAATAGTAATCATTATAACAAGAAGAGCGGAAGCATACCTGAATCCATGACGAATTTACACGGATCTGAATTAGGGTTTGATCTTCTAATCTTGAGGATCTCTCTAACCGAATTTCTCTTTAGATGTGGATTAAGAGAATAGAGAACGTAGCCCAAGATTAGGGACCATAACCCCTTATTTATAGATGTTGTATATTTATAATTCAGCCCATCATCAAATTATAATTACAACCTGATATCTACACAATTAGCCAATGATTAACTTAATACCCATTGACCAAAATTAACTAATTGATACTTTATGCGGGTCAACCTTAAAGATAGCAACACACACTGATATAACATATGTGCCCATAAATAGATTTAATTAGATTTAAATTCAACAATAATAGCATTCAGCACGTAATGAACAATTATGATGGTTTTGATTATAAAATGGCAAGCGGAACTAGAAGGATGATGGATAAGAAACAGGAAGTATCCAAATTAATAATTACTTGAATTAATGGAAATGATGCATTCGGATATATATATAATATTATATATATAAATATATATAGTATATATATATATAATATATATATATATATATATATATATATATATATATATATATATATAATAATATATGAGAAAAGCGGGAGGTGAGCTGGCAGCATAGGAAATTTCCTACGCTGCAAGTGTATGACATGTGAGCCCCCCTACATAGTCACATCGGTGTGGGGCTCACATGTCAACACTTGCAGCGTAGGAAATTTCCTACGCTGCCAGCTCACCTCCCGTTTTCTATATATAATATATATATAATATATATAATATATATATATATATATATATATTATATATATATATATATATATATATATATATATATAATATATGAGCAATATGGGTATGCTTGGTACTAAGCACAAAAAGTTGTGGCTTGGTAGTGATGTGTCAATCCTCCTCCACTCATTCAAATATGAGACCCACATTCACATGGGTAGTGAGTGGAGGAGGATGTGACACATCACTACAAGCACAAATTTGTGCTTGGTACCAAGCCATACCCATTTTTCTATATATATATATATATATATATATATATATATATATATATATATATATATATATTATATATATATATATATATATATTCAAAAAAGAGGAAGTTAGAAGCTGGAAATATATATATATATATAATATATATATAATATATATATATATATATATAATATATATATATATATATATATTATATAGTATCAAAAAAGAGGAAGTTAGAAGCTGGAAAGAAAAGAAAATAGAGAGCATGAGTGGGCCGGAGAAGACTCATGAAACCTGCTTGATGTTACACAAAAGAATCAAAATCACTTTTGTCCAGCTTTAGCCCAGCTGGAGTCCTACATAAAGACAGTCCAAGACCTGACTTGCCAACCGAAAATCTAAGTCAATCTAATTACACCACAAGTCCAAACCCTTCCAATGAATTGTAGTACTCACCTCAATGCAAATTTTTACTTACACATGAGCAACCTTCCCCCTCTATAAATAGAGTCCCTAGCTCCTCCATCTTCACAATCACAATAAACCTTGAGATATATATAGAAGTAAATATATAAAATTTCCTTCTCTTTAATGGCTTCATCTCGCTTCTTTATTGCCTCTCTTCTCCTTTTTGTGCTTGCTCTCCATCTTGTAGAGTCTCAAAAGGTAGAAGGGCCCATTGGTAGCAAGCCTTCTACAGTTGCACCCTTGGGTAAGTACCTTAAATCTGTATGATTATAGTCCGGCTAATTGCATGTACATTCCATGTATCATGGTGATGTAGCTAACTTCAAAACTAGTTTAATTTATTAGGTCTTATATATATATATATATATATATACTTCTGAATCTTAGATGATGGGACATTTTTATCCTTAATTCCGAGGAAAACTAATTAGCTGCCACAGTTAAGCCACGAACAACAGGTAACTTACCGTCATATGATTCTCATGTGAGAATAATTACATCTGGTATTCATATAACGTATGCTAATTAAGTGCTGATAAAATAGTTTAGGGGATATATATGAGAAGATAGACCCTCATAACTACATGGAGAGTATCTCTGCGATTATAGTTATATATACATTTTTCTTGAAATTAACTATCTTAGTGAAATTTTGAATTTTAGATTGTGGAGGAGCGTGTGAGATAAGATGCAGCAAATCTTCAAGGCCAAACCTCTGTAAAAGGGCTTGTGGAACTTGTTGCACAAGGTGTGGATGTGTGCCTGCAGGGACCTACGGCTATGATGATTCGTGCCTGTGCTATGCTACGATGACTACCCATGGGGGCGTGCGTAAATGCCCGTAAAATGAAGAAGGATATGACAATGATTCTCGATCTTTGGTTTGCTTCATCAAAGGAAGATGTTATGCAGATTAATTGTTTTGTTGTAGAAGTATGTGCGGTTGTTGTTTAATTTGTTATATAAAATAAGGAGGCTTTGTATCTTATGTCTTTGTTATATGGAAATGTATGTTTCTTTACTGTTTATTATCAACTTCCCTTGATATATAATCTCATCGTATGTACGTTATTTTTCTTTGCCAATATCCATTAGAAAACAATGTCATAACTGATAAATATAAAAGGCATCATGGACTTAGAGCTTGCAAAAAAGCATTGCCGTGTGAAGCTTCTGGTCAAAAAAATCGCCATAAAGTAGGAAAATGTCAGACGAAAAACATAAGAAGACCACTAATCATCATTAAGTCCACTTAAACATAGGAAAATATCATGACAATGCACGTAGTATAACACATTAGATTTTGCGTGCAAAAAAATAGGAGTACTTGGTAGCCGCCCAAATTGACCCTGTGTCCAAATGGTTTTTGGGAGAAAAGAATATCCAATGTTTGGTCGGCCTAATAGTACGTGTACCGACTTTCATAAAGAGGTAAGGGACCAGGCATAAGGCTGCAGGATATTTGTTTCCTGAAGAGGGAGATGTGTACTTGTACTCGAGATTCATTTTTAGCTCCAGCTTCGGCCTAGCTGTATTTGCTCTGTACTCCTCAGAGAGTGGGAGGGGTGGGAAACACCCGGGCGGCCCTCCACATAAAATCATATTAAAAGGAAGTGCGTCGGTGTCTTGACAAGTAGGGGTGGGCAAAAACCGAAAAAAACCGGTTCAACCGAAAAAACCGCCCGAAAAAGCGGGCCGGTTAACCGAACCGGATTAAATGGATGAGAAGAAGACTCTAAACCGTCCGAACCGAATTAAACCGGTTTGGATCCGGTTTGAACCCCTGAACCGCCCGAAAAAAAACCGAACCAAATTTTCTAATTCGTTCTTTGTCGGATATTCATATTGCTCAAAATGGGAAGGACTTCGTCGTTCGGAATTCGGTCAAAATGGAAGAACTTTTGGTTCGGACGAAGTCGGATGGAATAGCTTTCTTATTAGTGAGTCATCACTTGAACATTAAGCTATATAATTGCTCGGTAATTTGATTGTTATGTTTACATACATGTTTATATTGTATAGTTCCTTTTTCATTGGGCCTGCTAGCGTATATGCCCGCATTAAAATCGGTGAAACCTCATATAAGCTTTCAAATTCTACTAGAGGCATGTTAAGTTGTTTTCCAAGAAATGAAAGATAACCTTTATATTATAGTTAATTAATATTTGAATGTTACGTAACCATATGTACTTGTTGATATGGTTTGCGTTCATTTCACTGATTTTGGTTTTTTGTTAGCTGTGGCAATGGTGTTACTTTAAACAAGCTCCACATTTAATTGTTTGGGGGAAAAAGTTAAGTAGACAAAATGGACAAATAATGATACTTCATCATAAATTAATAGGCAATGATCTCAGGTGTGGGCAGATTTTTGTGAAATAGTATTAATTCGGTCCAAAACCGAAACCGATCCGAACCGATCCGAATTTCGGTTGGGCCGAATATTCGGATGAAGGGAAAAAAATCTGGATCTGGATGAGAGTTTTGAGAATTCGAAAAATTCGGATTGGATGCGGATTGAGCTTAAAACCGATCCGAACCGAATATGCCCAGCCCTATTGACAAGTACCCGAAAGACTTTAAAATTGGTGATTATAACGATACTGTGTTCATATTGGCTCATTTCTATGATAAGTTGAGAGTCATATTGGCTCATAGCTACCATACAAATATTGTTGCAAATAATGAAGTTAGTTTCCTGTTGGGACAAACCCAGGGCCCAATAAAGCAGAGTCTCGACAAATAGTAGAGACAAAAAGAACACACATATTTACGTGGAAAACTCTCTAAAAAAATTTGGGGTAAAAACCACGGGCAATGATAGAAGAATCCACTATGAGGAAAAACTTTGGAGTTACAATCTCTATTTACAAGAAGAAACTCTCTCTATTTTTCTCTCTCACTCTTCTATATGTGGAGTTGTTTCTGGGATGGATTTTTTCTGATGAGTTTTGCGCCTATTTATAGCGACTGGGAAAACACTATTCCTAATTTTATAATATTTTTACTGTGTCAATCTTTCGGTGTTTTCCACTTTCGGAGCATAATTAGAGTGGTAGGGCCCATTCACTTTTCTCCTTCAACAATTTCGACTGACAATCTCCCACTTGAAATTTTGATTGAGTATCAATCATATCTTAACACATTCTTTCTATGTTGCAATCTTTATGTTGCTCACGTTTCCGACAAACCACAAAAGGATCGACACCAAATAAATTTATCAGTATTGACTGTTTTTGTCAAAAAGTCTGCTAGGTTGTTTTTGGTGTGAATTTTCTGCATATTCACTGTTCCTTCTTCCACTTTCTCACGAACGTAGTGGTACTGGACTCGAATGTGTTTTGTCTTTGAATGAAAAGCTGAATTTTTTGCTAAATGCAAAGCACTCTGACTGTCACAAAATAGAGAAATCTTCTTTTGTTCATGCATGAGTTCCTCCAGCGCTATCTTCAACCATATCGTCTCTTTACTAGCTTGTGTAGCTGCTAAATATTCTGCTTCTGTTGTTGAAGTAGTCACAACTGACTGCAATTTTAAAATCCATCTTACAACTCTGCCAGCAAATGCAAACATATAGTCTGTGGTGGATTTACTATTATCACGATCACCCGCATATTCAGAATTAACATATCCATTGATAATAAAATCTAATCCCCCATAACATAATGCAATATTTGAGGTTCCCTTAATATATCTTAGGATCCTCTTTACAACATTCTAATGTTCTTTACCAGGATTCGTCATGTATCGACTAACCACTCCCACTACTTGTGCAATGTCTAGTCTTGTACAAATCATAGTGAACATTAGATTTCCCATTGCTGATACATACGGTACTCGAGACATCTTCATCCTCTCTTCTTCACTGCTAGGACTCATACTTGAGGATAACTTAAAGTTAACAAGTAGTAGGGTAGAAATTGACTTATAATCTTGCATGTTAAAGCGTCGTAAAATATTCTTCAAATAATTCTTCTGAGAAAGACAAATCTTTCTATTCATTTTATCTTGATAAATTTGCATCCCAAGAATCTTATTTTCAGATCTTAAATACTTTATTTTAAATTTTCTAGCCAACTGTGCCTTTAAATCTTTGATTCGATCTTTGTTGAGACCTACAACCAATATGTCGTCAACATACAATAATAAGATAACAAAGTTATTTTTATCAAACCTCTTGAAATATGCACCAGGGTCTGAATTAAGTCTGTTGTATCTAAGGCTTATGATGAATGAATCAAAACTCTTGTACCAACACCTCGACTCCTTCTTTAAACCGTACATAGATTTGTTCAATCTGCAAACCAAGTTCTCTTTTTTTTCTTCAAAATCATCTGGTTGGAGCATGTAAATTTTTTCTTCAAGATCTCTATGAAGAAATGTTATTTTTACATCTAGCTGCTCTAGATATAAGTCAAATATAACGCTCATAGCCAGCACTATTCGGACTGTTGTAAGACAAAATATAGAAGAAAATATTTTATTAAAGTTAATATCTTCTTTTTGAGCATATCCTTTTATCAGCAATCTAGCACGATATCGCTCCACTTAATCTCAGAGCCATCAACATCTCAAGGATGCGTTATCAGCACATCAGAGATGGTAAAATTTTATACAGTGGAGCAACCATTGTTGATGAAGGCAGAAAAAAGTTTGTTGATGTCTGGCTTCTAGATTTAGCAACCTCCTGGCACATGACCTCCCGGAGAGAATGGTTCCATAAATATGAACCTATCTCAGGAGGATTTATATTCATGGGCAATGATCATGTCTTAGAAATTTTTGGTATTAGCACTATCAAAATTAAAATGTTTGATGGTACAATATGCACCATTCAAGATGTACGACATGTGAAAGGCTTGAAGAAGAATTTGTTATCTTTAGGACAATTGGATGAGCATGGATGCAAGACCCATATAAAAAATGAGATCATGAAGATTGTTAGAGGGGCGCTTATTGTCATAAAAGGAGAAAAGATAGCTGTAAATCTATACATGCTCAAGGGAGAAGCCTTGTAGGAAGCTGATTCATGTGTGACATCAACTTGTTAGACCCTAGAGGGGGGGTGATTAGGGTCTTATGCTAATCTAATCCAATTAAATACCAATTAAAAACTAATTAAAACGTTATCCCAGCAAGTATGAAATACAACAAGAAATGTAAGCTAGGATAAGCAATATGAACAACAAAGAGATACATCCTATATATATGCAAGGATATATAAACTAACACAAGATAATATATCCTACCAAAAAGATATACAATATGATATATGCAAGGATATGAAACTAACACAAGGGGTAAACAATATGAACTAAATAGTGGATCATATAGATAATGAGCTATGGCCAATGGCGATATAAGATATGAACATAAATATAAATGAACGCCAAAGCACACTCAAACAAGCAATATGATCACGGAGTTCGGACCTTCCGTCCTACGTCTCCGCTCCCCACTCCCGGGGAGAAATCCACTAACACAATCCGGTTTGGAAGCCGGAACTTCTTCTACACACTCGGTTTTCTAGTTAACCGAAAACTCTACAACTCACACTCTTGCAATCACACTCTACACCCACTAAGTGTTGGACCTAGTTGTGTCTCCCTCAAGTGCTCGGTTACAACCTCTCCCTAGGCACGTCAACCGACGCCACTCCTCTTGGGACGATCCCCGACTCTCACCACACACTCCTCACTCGGTGTACAAGTGTATTACAAAGTGATTCTCACAATAAGCACAAATATGACAAATGATTGTTCTCAAAACAAGGTGAGAACTCAATTAAGCACAACTCTTAGTCACAAACCCACAACCCCAAATTATACTATGAATGTAAATACAATAAGCTCAAAAGGTTGTGTGTGAACAAAGAGATATAAATCAAAACTAAACTCAATGTAGTTCTAGCTTAATAACAATGATAATCAAATATATAAAAAAGCTAGAAATAGAGTTTAGAAAACTTCTCAATATATCAAGAGTGGAGGGAGAAGAGTTGGATGCCCAAACACCAATAGATGATCTCCTCAAGCTCTTGTAGAATTGAATCACAAAAACAAACTCTCAATTTGCTTAAAAGCTTTTTAAACACACTTAAACCAAACTAAAACCCTTGTTAAAAACTTTATTAAACTTGATTAAAAACTCTCTTAGTTAGGTGGAGAGCTGAAGGCAATGGGGTATTTATACCCTCTCAAAACTCAGCCAAAAAAACCAAACAAAAAGACAAAAACAGCCCAAAGCAACGGTAATAAAACTAGCCGTTGGAAGCTGAAAAAGTTGACCTCAGGTTCGGTCGACCGGTACGGTCGACCGAAAACAGATATGACAGAAACTGAAACCTGTTTTGCTGATTTTAAAATACTGTTTAAAAATATCAAATAAATTCCAAAAAATGTAAAACTTTGGGGAATGATTGTAGACATGATAATAAACATGCTACAGTGACTGGTTTCGAAAAAGGACTTCCCAAATGAAAAATATCATCATTTTGCAAAATAGTCCAAAACACGAAAATGTAAACATGTGAATTTTAACATTTTGGCTAAACCAACTTTTGAAACTTTACAAAATGATTTTATAGACTTAATAGAAGATGTAAACTATTGTTATGAAGTCTATAAATAGTGAATATAGTATTTTATCAAAATACACATAGAATACACTAAAACATGATTTTATGGAACTAAATAAAATTGATATTGATGAAATCATATAAATGTATTAAGTATGAAACAAAATATGTTTTCCAATTGTATTCAATTGTTTCATAGTAAAACTTGAAAACTATCAAACCAAAACATATATGTATATATATAACTATATATATACATGGAAACACCAATAAATGTGTGTGTGTATGATATTGAGCTTAAGTTATTAAACACACAAAATATAAACCTATACTAAATTACCCAAGCTTGATCTTGATCTTCATTGTAGCTCAGCTTGGTACACATGCGGATGAAGCTTGAACTTGATCTTTAACTTTGAATTGCAAGGCTTCAACCCGACATTCCACCAACCTCCATTTGATATGATCGTTATGGCGCAATCCATCCATCCTCCAACATATTGTTTTCCTAGAATAAATATAAAACACAAACACTAGACAAACAATATTAGATGTAAATTGTTTGTAAATCATCATCAAAATAAGAAGGCCAACAATCTCCCCCTTTTTGATGATGACAAACAATTTACAAAAAGGATATATGCATGAATACAAAGGAATATATAAATTATAATTCACATGCATATATGAAAGGAAATGTATACTCACAATATTTCTCCCCCTTTGACAACATCAAAAAGGGGACAAAAAAGAATGAAGAGAGCGAAAGCTCCCCCTATCATAAGCATAGGTGAGTGTAACACATAGAAAAATATAGGGATTGCTCCCCCTATCAAAATGCCTCATGAAAATATAAAATGAAGATCATGGCAAACATATGTGAGCAAGCATAGATGAATATGCTAAATATCACTCACATACTTACAAGAGAATGAGAACACATATGAATGTATCATTGAGATAATGTGTCTCAAAGCATAAACATAAAGATCAAAAATAGATTATTTTCATAGCTCAAAAGTAACTCATGAACTATGGATTTGAAAGTAAAATCAAATCATCATTGATTCAAAAATCAAGAGAGGCAACTATATCTAGCTCTTGAGCTAGTATCAACCCATATGAACATTTTTAGCACCCGGTAAACAATGTTTGGGAATAAACACCCAATAACTCCGGAGGGTTATATAAACATAGTCCTCTCATTAAACAAAAATAATAATCATGAAAACAAAAGATTTTATACAAGAAAAATTGTTTTCATAACCAAAATATTTTAGGACACAATTTTAAAACCAAGAAAGGAAAAAATAAGAACACTAAAATTCTTGGTTTAAAGTTTAAATTTGTTTTGGTACCCAAGAACTCTTGGAACCAAAAGATTTAGGGACATGACCCCTATCATTTAAGCTCAAAGCCTTAGGGTTATGAACCCTCTTAGGCACATATGGTGCACTAACATGGTCAAAACAATATTCATTCAAATGACCCTTCCGATTGCAATTTGTGCAATGAAAAGGTTGAAATAATTTGCGTTGACCGAATGGTTGTGCACGGAAAACATTAGAAACATTTGCAAGCATGGATGGTCTTTTAAAATTATTTTGCAAATGCGAAACCTTATCAAAACAAAACTTTCCTAAGTGGCCATATCTACCACAAACATCACATTTAAACTTTTGTGGTCTTTTAAAATCATTTGGCAAAAGTGAGGTCTTTTTCAAATCATAGCAAAATTTTGCCAAATGGCCAAAACGTCCACAAAGATCACATTTGAACACATTAGCATGTTTATGATGTGCATGATAAGCATATGCATGTGTATGTGATGAAGAAGCTACATGAGATGCACAATGAGCATTAGCATTGTTATGTTTGTATGCATCATAGCAAAATCTAGCAAGATGGCCTTTACGACCGCAAATTGTGCATTTGTAGACTTTGCTATATATGTGTGCATGATGAGTAGATGATTTTGACTTAGACTTGACACACATATTCACAAGCTTCTTATGGTTGTTAATGCATGTATTAAGAGTTTTTCAAAGTTGAATCTAAAGATGAAATGCAATTTTTCATAAGATTCAAGTCTTCATTTTTAGGCACATATGCACTTTTAGAAGTAGAACATAAGTAGTCATTTATAAAAGAAGCAGTGTTATTTTGTATGTTCTTTACTTCTAACATGGCATTATCTCTTTCATGAGTTAAACTAGCAACGTTTGAAGTTAAAGAAACATGATCCAATTTTAATTTTTCATTGTTTTCTTTAAGGATCACATTTTCATTAGAAATAGTTTCAAACTTAGATGCTAACAACTCATGATCGGATTTCAAAATTTCATGCTTGCTTTGTAAATTAATGAAATCATTTTGCAATTTGTTAAAGGCATGTAATAATTTTTCACTAGCACAAGCAAGTTCATCATTAGGTAAATCATTTATGGTTTCGAACTCGCAAACCTCACTAGGGCTATCGCCTAGTGGCCGTGTGCATGATGCTCCACATGAACTTGAAGCGGGATCCTCCAAAGCTTGTCGGATCGCCTCCAAGTCTCCTTGATGTGCTTCTATAAATATCCATAAGGTGTAAGCACTATCAAAATGAACAAACTTGTTAGACATAGATGAGTTAAAAGCATTTAACAAATATTCTAACAAAATGTTGTTCATGGTAAACATGCGATGATCATTTCTGTTCCACTTGGATTTCTCCAAAATGGGCACAATATAAGCATCATCTATAATTTCCCATAAATCAAAATGTTTAGATCTAACAAATAGTTTAAATCTAACACACCATTGGGCATAGGGGAAATTATCTAATCTAGGAGCAATATTGATGGCATAACCTAAACCATGCATATCCATAATATAAAAGGCAAGCAAGATACAAATAAAGCTCAAAATTAGATTAGCACAATAAGCTAACTTGGATCTTTAACTCAAGGCGATTAGACCTTAAATCAAAGAGCACCAAGCTCTGATACCAATTGTTAGACCCTAGAGGGGGGGTGATTAGGGTCTTATGATAATCTAATCCGATTAAATGCTAATTAAAATTAATTAATAAGTTATCCTAGTAAGTATGAACTACAACAAGATATGTAAGATAGGATAAGCAATATGAACAACAAAGAGATATATCCTATATATATGCAAGGATATATAAACTAACACAAGATAATATATCCTACCAAAAAGATATACAATATGATATATGCAATGATATGAAACTAACACAAGGGGTAAACAATATGAACTAAATAGTGGATCGTATAGATAATGAGCTATGGCCAATGGTGATATAAGATATGAACATAAATATAAATGAACGCCAAAGCATACTCAAACAAGCAATATGATCACGGAGTTCGGACCTTCCGTCCTACGTCTCCGCTCCCCACTCCCGGGGAGAAATCCACTAACACAATCCGGTTTGGAAGCCGGAACTTCTTCTACACACTCGGTTTTCTAGCTAACCGAAAACTCTACAACTCACACTCTTGCAATCACACTCTACACCCACTAAGTGTTAGACCTAGCCGTGTCTCCCTCAAGTACTCGGTTACAACCTCTCCCTAGGCACGTCAACCGACGCCACTCCTCTTGGGACGATCCCCGACTCTCACCACACACTCCTCACTCGGTGTACAAGTGTATTACAAAGTGAATCTCACAATAAGCACAATATAACAAATGATTGTTCTCAACTATGGATGAGAACTCAATTAAGCACAACTCAAAGTTACAATCTCTCACCACCCAACTATACTCTGTATGAAAGATACAATAAGCTCAATATGGGTGTGTGTAACAATAAGTAAAATAAAATCTAACTCAAATAGCAAACTAGCAATAGTAAGAATATGAAAATCAATAACGAAATTGCTAGAGAAAAGAGTTAGAAAACTTCTCTATAAACACAAAGAAGAGGATGAAGAGGATTGAGAATGAATTCCTCAATCTGCAGTGAAAACATCCTCCTTTGTAAACAGAAACCCAATCTTTTAAACAAACAGTAAAACCCTAAATCCTTGTTTAAAAACTTTATTTAAAACACTTCTTAATTACCTAAAAAGAGATCAGCAATTGGGTATTTATACCCACTTAAGATCTCAACAAAAACCCCAAACCAAATGACAAAACAGCCCCAGACAAATCAGCTCAGAAATAGCCGTTGGGAAAGCAACGGTAATATGGGCGGTCGACCGAAAATTCTATCGGTCGACCGACGGAGAGCAAAAACCCGAAGAAACGATCTGGACCATCATCAATAATAAACATGCTACAGTGACTGGTTTTCAGAAGGGACTTCCCAAATGTAAAATATCATCATTTTGCAAGGAGGTCCAAAACACAAAAATGTAAACACATGAGTTTTGACATTTTAGCTAAACCATGTTTTGAAACAATACAAAATGATTTTATAGACTTAATAGAAGATGTAAACTATTGTTATGAAGTTTATAAATAGTGAATATAGTATTTTATCAAAATACACATATAATACACTAAAACATGATTTTATGGAACTAAATAAAATTGATATTGATAAAATCATATAAATGTATTAAGTATGAAACAAAAATATGTTTTCCAATTGTATTCAATTGTTTCATAGTAAAACTTGAAAACTATCAAACCAAAACATATATGTATATATATAACTATATATATACATGGAAACCAATAAATGTGTGTGTATAGATATTGAGCTTAACGTATTAAACACACATAATATAAACCTATACTAAATTACCCAAGCTTGATCTTGATCTTCATTGTAGCTCAGCTTGGTACACATGCGGATGAAATTTGAACTTGATCTTTAACTTTTAATTGCAAGGCTTCAACCCGACATTCCACCAACCTCTATTTGATATGATCGTTATGGCGCAATCCATCCATCCTCCAACATATTGTTTGTCTAGAATAAATATAAAACACAAACACTAGACAAACAATATTAGATGTAAATTGTTTGTAAATCATCATCAAAACAAGAAGGCCAACACAACTAGCCATAGAGAAGAACAAATCATGATATGGCATCGCAAACTAGGCCACATGTCATAACGAGGCTTGAAGATTCTCTCCGATCAGAAGCTACTTCCTGGACTTAATTCTGTAGCTCTTCCATTCTACAAGTATCGTGTTACAAGTAAGTAGCATCGACTGAAGTTCAACACATCGAGTTATAGAAGCAAGGCTATTCTAGAACTAGTTCATTCTGATATATGGTAAGCACCAATTATATCTATGGGAGGAACAAAGTACTTTATGTCCTTTATTGATGATTACTCCAAGAGATGTTGGGTGTATCCTGTCAAGAAGAAGACGGATATATTCTCAATCTTTAAAGCCTACAAAGTGCGAGTCGTGCTTGAATCTGAAAAGAAGATCAAGTACTTGAGGTTAGATAATGGAGGAGAATACACAGACGGTGAATTTCTTGCATTCTGCAAGCAAGAAGGCATCAAAAGACAATTCAGTACTATTTATAATCCTTAAGAAAATAGAGTGGCGTAGCTGATGAACATAACTCTATTGGAAAGAACAAGAGCAATGTTGGCAACTATAAATCTGGATAAAGTCTTTTGGGCGAAAATAGTGAAAACTACTTGTTATATGGTGAATCGATCTCCATCAACTATAATATAGTTAAAGACACCGATTGAGATGTAGACCGACAAGCCAGCTAATTATTCCAACCTCTTTATATTTGGAAGTTCAATGTACGTAATGTACAATGCCCAAGAAATTACAAAGTTAGATTCAAAATCCAAAAAATATATATTCTTGAGGTATGTTGACGGAGTAAAGGGGTATCGCTTATGGGATCCCACTGCCTGTAAGGTTATCATCAGCAGAAATATTATCTTTGTAGAGAATCAACTACAAAGTGAAGAAAAATAAAGCAGTTCAACGAAGGACTCAGAGACTGTAAGTGTTCAAGTAGAAAATGATCCAAATTCTTCTGAAGCAATACAGGAGCATGATGTACAAGAACAAGTCGAGTCCGAGGCTCCAGAAGTTTGAATGTCAACTCGTGAGAGAAGACCACCGACTTGGCACTCAGAGTATATTACAAAGAGTAATGTTGCATATTGTCTTCTAACAGAGGATGAAGAGTCATCAACTTTTCATGAAGTTATAAATAGCATAGATGCATCTTTGTGGATGATAGTAATGCAGGAAGAAATGGAAGCTCTTCATAAGAATAATACTTGGGTACTTGTGTCACTACCACAAGGAAGAAAGACCATTGGAAATAAATGAGTCTATAAGATCAAGCGAAAACCAATTTTCTTATTGTGAAAACACTCCGATTTCACGTGCTCTTTTTTGTCATAATTGTAGCATTTGATATTCTTCTTACTTCTTGATTTTGATATACCATGAGTATGAGCCCTACTGGAGCTACGTTCTGTTGATCTTCCTCTCGTCACCAATAAGGCCTCCGCTTGTTGCAAACTTGCCTACATGTCTTCCTTGTTCTTGTGTCGATTTTCTTCCTCTAGAATAGCGGCTGCAACGTTGTCGAAGACTAAATTGTCCCTAAGGATGTTAGGCTAATAATGAGCTGATCATACGAGTCAAGTAGACTGTGAAATAGAAGTTCTGCATGTTAATTCATACCGATTGTATGCCTAATGTTGTGAGTTGAGAGAACAGTGTGTTTAAGGTGTTAATATAGTTAGTTATTGATGTAGATTCCACAATCCTTAGAATGTAAAGTCTTCTTTTTAAGAAAATTTTGTTGTGTAGGGATTTAGCCTCTTATAGTTTTGTTAGAGTATCCTAGATCTCCATTGCTGTCTTCTTCTCTTCTATGCTTGATAGCACCCCGTCTGCTAATATCAGATGGAGATTTGTAATACAATTTCTGTCTATCTCGTTCCACTTCATATCATCTGTGATGTCGTCCGGCTTTGAATCGATGGTCGCTAGACAATTATCTTTTCTTAAGAAAACCTTTATCTTCAACTTCTACAGTGAGAAATTATTCTCATTGAATTTCTCGATCTCTAACTTCGCCGCCATTGCTTCTACCACGAATAGTAGCTTCTTACTATTTCACATAAACATATTTATGAACAATATCTGTATCCGTAAATAGTATTGTACTTATGAATAATATCGTATTTATGAACAGGACCGTACTCGTGAATTGTACTCGTCGCATTCAAAGGGTAAATGATAATCGAACTTATTTTCTAATGTGGAGGATCCAACTTTGGTGGCAGCCACAGAGCATACGATAAGTAGATACACAAACCCAAATCTAGGCTTTGATACCACTTGTTGGGACAAACTCAGGGCCCAATAGAGCAGAGTCTAGTCAAATAGTAGAGATAAAAAGAACACACAAATTTACGTGGAAAACCCCCTAAATGAATTTGGGGTAAAAACCATGGGCAACGATAGAAGAATCCACTATGAGAAAAAACTTTAGAGTTATAATCTCTTTTTACAAGGAGAAACTCTCTCTATTTTTCTCTCTCACTCTTCTATACGTGGAGTTGTTTCTGAGATGGATTTTTTCTGAAGAGTTTTTGGCTTATTTATAACGGCTGGGTAAACACTATTCCTAATTTTATAATATTTTTACTGTGTCAATCTTCCAGTGCTTTCTACTTTCAGTGCATAATTAGAGTGGTGGGGCCCATTTACTTTTCTTCTTCAACAATTTGGGTTGACATCTCCCGAAGTAAGTCAATAATTGAAGGTACATGCAAGGTTTGGTGCATTTTGAGAATATAACTTGATGAAAACGTGTGGGGACTATTTGTGGGCGTATTAGGTTGAATTGAATAATTTACATCTTGTATCAACCGTCTTTCAGTATCAAAATAGGTCAGCATTGGCTTACAATTTCGGACTAGATATGATATGGTTTTTGTTTCTTTAGGGTTAGCCAGCTAAGTAAAAGTTGGATTATGTGGCAAGTATTTATTATATGTAACTTCAAACAGTACCAGCCACCTTTGTCTTCGTCTTAGCCATTTATTTCATTAATTATAATATAACTATTTTATTCCATTACAATCGTAATTTTAAAAGGAGCAAACAACAATAGTTAATTTTCTTTTCTTTTAAGTTATAAACAACTAAAATGAGAATATTCTGCATTATGAAGACTAAAATAAGTATTGGGTCATTTCACTCATCTTAAGTACCTAACAAGTGCAAATGATGGAATGCATTGGTTAAGATAGAAATCACAAGCTCAACAACCATATAACTCAAACCGTAAAGATAAAAAATTAACATTCACTTCTCACACAATTTCAGAGTTGGGATGTCATGAAACATTAAGATTTTATCATAACAATCTAAGTTCATATCTCATTGGATACACATTTAAAGTTTGTTAAAATATAATGATACTTAAAATAATATTGAATTCTACCCATGAACAAAACGCTTAATTAATGTGGTATACATAAGAGTATGTATAGCCGTCAATGCTCATCACTAATTCGAAAATTTGGTCTGCCAAAGGTAAATTTAAGACAAAATAGTAAAGAGGGCAAGATGTTATTTGGCCCCATGAAATTAATGGGAGGCATGCATAATTTGACGTACATAGGCCTGTCCAAAAAGCCCGCTGGTCCGGACCCGGCCGGGCCGCGGCGTGGCCTCAGCCC
>NW_017972353.1:255371-302335 GCF_001876935.1 Asparagus officinalis
ATGGTCGGACCGGGCCGGCCCGACCATAACGGCCATAAATGGTCTTTTGACCGTTTTGTCCCCAAAAACGGTCCAAAAAAGGGCTATTTTGTGAGGTTATTTTGGTCATTTGTTTAGGGGCTAGCTCTATAAATAGAGAGAGGTTTTTATTTGTTTTCTTCACACCAAAACTCATCTACTTCTCTCTTATACTCTTATACTCTCTTATACTCTTATACTCTCTTATACTTTCTAATTCTTTTATCAAATGGCTTCCGGATCTGATTATGAAGAGTAAAACCTATCTCCTGATCTTAAAATGAGTCCTCCAACTGGGTCTACTCCTACCGATGTTAATCCCGAATCCGGTGGTGACGAATCTGCACCAAGAGCTCCTAAAAGGCCAAGATCCGATATGTGAAATTTTTACGAGAAGATCGACGTCACCAAGGATGAACACGGTAGGATCCTCACCCAGAATGCTAAGTGTGCGTTGTGCGGCAAGATTTTTCAAGCTCATTATAAGAGCGGCACCAACCACCTCAAATGCCATTTAGATAAACACAACAAAGGCCAGACTCCTCAAGGTGATATCCGATAATCTATAATTTCTCAATCCTCCTCTTCTGGTAGTCTCGGTAGTTGGAACTATGACGTTGCCAGAGCTAGGAAATGCGTAATCAGGTTTATCATTCTTAAAAACCTTCCTTTTAAATTAGTAGAAGATGATGAATTTGAAGATATGTTTAGAGATGGTTTTTATCCTGCATTAAAAAAAATTTGTCAAACCTATCAACGTGATATTTTAAAATAATATCACGAGGAACAAGAAAAAATAATTTTTTATTTTAAAAATTTAAACTGTAAATTTTCTTTAACTTCTGATATTTAGACATTTAGAGTACAAACTGTATATTTATGTATCACAGCACACTGGATTGATGAAAATTGGCAAATGTTTAAAAGAGTTGTTTCTTTTATTGCAATATAAGAGTCACATACTGGTGTTAATGTTACAAATTTAATAATTAAAGAACTTATGAAATTAAAATTTTCAGAAAGAATATTTTCTCTTTCACTAGATAATGCAAGTAATAACAATGTAGCTGTTGATTTTATCAGATCAACTCTGTCATTGCCATGTCACGATGATCTTTTTCATATTAGGTGTATCTGTCATATTTTAAATTTAATTGTTTAAAGTGTATTTACTAAAATTAAACCCATGATAGAAAAGGTTAGAACAGTTGCTTATATGCATAATGCTTCTGAACAAAGACTTAAAAGATTAAAATAATTTTGTAAAGAAAAAATGTAAAGCCCAGACTAATTCCAAAAGATGTTGACCATAGGTGGAATTCCACCTATGCAATGTTAAATATAGCAATATAATATAAAGACATTATAACTGATTTTATAAATTATTATGCTTCTAGTTCTAGTTCTGGTAGCACTTATGGAATAACTGAAGATGAATGGACAATTATATGTAATTTAAATGAAATGTTATAAGTTTTTTATGATGTTACAATGTTATTATCTGGTTGTTATTATCCAACCATTATTTTAGCTGTTTTACAAATTTTAAATATTCAAAATTTTTTTGGGAAATATCGTATGGATGATACTTTTGGATCTATGATTTTTCAAATGGAGAGCAAATTTTAGGGTTTCAAACTGAAACCGCCGCCGACAAACCCAAAAAACCTTTGATTTTTATTTTCAAAACAGATCTAGAATTGGAAAAAATTGAAGGAAAAATCAAAGAAAAATCCAAAAAATTCCCAAAAGTTACTGTTCACCCGATCTTTCAGTTACTGTTCATCCAAAAAATACTTTACTGTTCACCCGAAAAAAAATTTCGTTACTGTTCATCCGAGAACATTACTGTTCATCCGAACCCAAAAATTGAATCTTTAACCAGAGATTTAAGATCAAAAACCCAATAAAACTTAAATCCCTAAGAATTAATCAAGGTGGCTCTGATACCACTTGTTAGATCTACATCATAAAACTTGAGATCTAAAACCATATAGCCATGATTAATTCAAAGAGATTAACAAAATCAAAAGAGAGCGGAAGCTTATACCTGAATCCATTGCTTGATCTTGATTTTGGATTTTGGATCTTCTAACCTTAGGGTTCTCTCTTTAGCCGAATTTCTCTAGCTAGATGGGGGTGTAGAGAATTAGAGAAAAATGTAACCCTAGGTTAGGGACCATAACCCCTTATTTATAGATGTTGTACTTTTGTAATTTAGCCCCTCAATAAATTACAATTACAACCTGGTATCTGCACATATGACCCATGACTTATTTAAATACCAAATTAACCCAACTTAATTGATCACTTTAGTGGGTTATCCTGAAAGATAGCAATACACATTGTTTAATCATATGTGCCCACAAATAGATTTATTAGATTAAATCCAACAGTAACTAGGCCTGTCCAAAAAGTCCGTCAGCCCGGGCTTGGCCTCGGCCCGGAAATCCGGGCCCGACCGGGTTCCGGGCCCGGGTACGGGCTGCCTCAGTGGCGCCCTGCTCGGCTCGGAACAGGGCCGACGCCGGGCAAAAATCCGGGCCGAGCAGCCCGGGATCCGGGAGCCCGGTCCCCAGGTTGGGCCAGACGCGACCGATAGGTGACCGTTACCGAAATAAGCCGGCCCGGGCCGCGGCTGCCCGGCGCCGCCGGGCCACAACGGTCACTCTCATGTGACGTTGTGGCCAAAACAAGTCGGCCAGAGCCGAACGAACGTCAGCCCGGCCCGGCCCGGCCACAACGGTCATAAACGGTCTTTTTGACTGTTTTGTCCCCCAAAAACAGTCAAAAAACGGGTATTTTGTGATGTTATTTTGATCATTTGTTTAGGTGGCTGGCTCTATAAATAGAGGGGGTTTTTACTTATTTTCTTCACACCAAAACTCATCTACTTCTCTCTTATACTATTATACTCTCTTATACTCTTATACTTTCTAATCCTTTCATCAAATGGCTTCCGGATCTGATTATGAAGAGCAAAACCTATCTCCCGATCTTGAAATGAGTCATCCTACTGGGTCTACTCCTACCGAAGTTAATCCCAAATCCGGTGGCGACGAATCTGCACCAAGAGCTCCTAAAAGGCCAAGATCCGATGTGTGGATTTTTTACGAGAAGATCGATGTCACCAAGGATGAACACGGTAGGATCCTCACCCAGAAGGCTAAGTGTGCGTTGTGCGGCAAGATTTTTTAAGCTCATCATAAGAGCGGCACCAACCGCCTCAAACGCTACTTAGATAAACACAACAAAGGCCAGACTCCTCAAGGTGATATCCGACAATCTATGATTTCTCAATCCTCCTCTTCTGGTAGTCTCAGTAGTTGGAACTATGACGCTGCCAGAGCGAGGAAATGCGTAACCAGGCTTATCATTCTTAAAAACCTTTTTTTTAAATTAGTAGAAGATGATGAATTTGAAGATATGTTTAGAGATGTTTTTTATCCTGCATTTAAAAAAAATTCTCGTCAAACCTGTCAACGTGATATTTTAAAATATTATCAGGAGGAACAAGGAAAAATAATTTCTTATTTTAAAAATTTAAACTGTAAATTTTCTTTAACTTCTGATATTTGGACATCTAGAGCACAAACTGGATATTTATGTATCACATCATACTGGATTGATGAAAATTGGCAAATGTTTAAAAGAGTTGTTTTTTTATTGCAATAGAAGAGTCACATACTGGTATTAATGTTGCAAATTTAATAATTGAAGAACTTATGAAATTAGAAATTTCACAAAGAATATTTTCTCTTTCACTAGATAATGCAAGTAATAACAATGTAGCTATTGATTTTATCAAATCAACTTTATCATTGCTATATCATGGTGATCTTTTTCATATTAGGTGTATCTGTCATATTTTAAATTTAATTGTTCAAAGTGTATTTACTGAAATTAAACCCATGATAGAAAAGGTTAGAACAGTTGCTTACATGCATAAATGCTTCTGAACAAAGACTTAAAAAATAGAAACAATTTTGTAAAAGAAAAAATGTAAAGCCCAGACTAATTCCAAAAGATATTGACCATAGGTGGAATTCCACCTATGCAATGTTAAGTGTAGCAATAGAATATAAAGACATTATAAATGATTTTATAAATTATTATGCTTCTAGTTCTAGTTCTGGTAGCACTTATGGAATAACTGAAGATGAATGGAAAATTATATATAATTTAAATGAAATGTTATAAGTTTTTATGATGCTACAATGTTATTATCTGGCTGTTATTATCCAACCATTACTTTAGCTGCTTTACAAATTTTAAATATTCAAAAAAAATTTGGAAAATATCGTATGGATGATACTTTTGGACCTATGATTTTTCAAATGAAGAGCAAATTTAATAAGTACTTTAGGCCTATTCCTCATATTTTTGGTTTGGGGGTTCTTATTGATCCATGCTTGAAGGATATTGGCCTTCAAAGTTTGTTACAATCATTGTATGGTAATCATATTATAGACTTAGATGATGGAACCACCCTTACTGCTACTACTCATCATTTAGCTATTAGAAATTATTTTCAAACCTTATATGATGAGTATGCAGCTAGACATGGTGTAGCTACACAACAGTCTACAGCTTCGGTTTCTTCGAGCTCATCCCGAGGTAAAAGTGTAAGTTTTGATAGGTATGCAATGGTAGCTGAGCTAACTGGTGGATCTAGACTTGGATCGTCATCATTGGAGGTTTCTGAAATAGATGAATATTTATCTGCTTCTTTAGTTAAATGTCAAGGAAATGCTTTAGATATTTTGCAATGGTGGAAAGTATATGGATCAGTTTCATATCCTATATTTTCCACCATGGTTCGTGACTTACTAACAGTGCATGTTTCAACGGTAGCTTCGGAATCCGCCTTCAGCACAGCAGGACGTTTGATCGACGATCACAGGACATGCTTAGATCCGTATACTGTACAAACGGTGATGTGCTTATAAGATTGGTGGAGGTACGAGAAGCGAACGCAAGACATCGATCGGATGGCTGGAATTGAAGATAAATTTGAAGAATTGGGACTAGCAGAGAGATATAAAGAATAAATAATATTCATCAAATTGTAATTTTTATATCTTAGCTTAAAATTTGTAAAGAATTATTTTGGAAATAGTTACAAATGATAGTGATATAGGTGAGTAGGTGCCAACCTAGTTGGGATGTACTTATCTGTTGTGATGCAATGAATTCCAAAATAAATTTATACTTGTAATTTATAAATAATTTATTAATTATTAATAAAGAATATATTTTTATAATTTTTTATTTATAATTTATGTCATTTTAAGTGATTAATCAAATTATTATTTTTTATTAAATTTTTTTGTCTTTTTTTGTATAATTTAGATTTTAAATAGAATTAAAAAAATAAACCGGGCCAATCGGGCCCAGGCCCGGGTCCGGGCTCCGGTTTTACCCGGCCTGGATGGACAAGCCTAGACGTACCTACCTATTTAAGGCGAACAAATGTATGACTGATGCTCATATTACTTCATCCCTTCATATGTTTGACCCCTTCATATGTTTGACTGTTGTTCTTTGTTCATGAATGTTTCATAAATGTATGAGATAAATTAAAAGCAGCATGCGTGAGATAATTAAGAGTTCTGCTACAATGACCCAACATATGGAACCATTGGAGGGGACATGTGAAATATTCCTCTTCTATTGTATAATAAGCTGACATGACCAGCTCATTATGTAACAGGGAGGGGACACCTCACCTGTCCCCTCTCTTGGTCTCATATTTTAGGTCCTTAAGGCATTTTTTGATAATTAAATGTTTGTCCATGTAAGGAGGCGTATGACCCATGCCTCATCATCTCTTGTTATCTTCGAAGGCTTTTTCATGCCTTTACCACTTTCATGCTTTAAAAGATATGGTACTTTAGGCTTATTGATAGTAGAAGATAGTTAATAAATTAGACATTTATGTAAGATATTTTACTTTAATTGCTTATTCCGACCTATGACAAGACGGAAAACAACTAGGGATTGAATATGGCAATTAATCTTGAATAAAGTAGTCTACAATAATATAATAACCAATTTATATATAACATAATGTGCAGATAAGAAAAGGCAAAGTTAGCCATTGCATGAATTTCAACATATTTACACAACTGGCCATTGAATACATTCTTTGTAGAAAGTTTTCTTAGAGTTTTTTTTTTCCATTTCACTTTATTTTGGAGGGCGAGAAGGAAGCAACGAGGGAGAGGGAGAGAGATTGATAATGTATGTTATTAACTGGGTTGAGATTCTCTATATTCTTGATTGTTCAGAACAAGCACCTACAATTAGCTAAGTGGACCAACAACATTAGTTAATTAATTGGGTCCCACTATTGAAAGATGTTTTATATCATTTTTATAAAAATATCATTCATGGGGTTTATTATATGATGAGAAGTTATTGATGGATGGTAGAAATGCTCTACAGTTAAGGATGTAAAGAACCCTATAGTTATTAACTTACTATAGTGGTGAATTCATATAGTATCTGGTGGCGTCGCATGACACACTGACTTGACAAATATCCTAGTTAACAAATCACTCTAGACAATTTGGGGCTTACAAATATAGTAGACAACAAATATATGGGACACCTACTTCAACAAAATCAGTAATAGATACCTGCTTGCTTCTTGCTTACTGGAAACCTTTATAAGATCTCCACCTTCAAGCTTTATGTTAGGGTTGAACACACGACAACCCGTGTCCTTCCGGATCTTGTGTCAAAAGTATAGCAAGCAAGAAAACACAGCAAATATAAAAACTTGTAAGAAAGAATAAACAAAGAGAGAACACCAGATTTAACGAGGTTTGATAAACGTGCCTACGTCCTCAGGAGCCACACCAGAAAATTCCTTTATGATTAAAGAAATATTACAATGCTCACAATAGGCTTCTCTCTCTCTCTCTCTAAGATCTCTGATCTCAAAGTTCTCTCAAAACTCTCTCTTTTTCGTGTATACATAAAACCCTAAAGAGTTTAAAGTTTATATATTAAACCTAGCCCAAAACAGTTTTCAAACCCGAACCAAGAAACTGGAAAACCCCGACATCAGTCGACTGATGCTTTACGTCAGTCGACTGATGATAATAGTTTCTTCTTGTGCATTGCTTGTGCACGTTATCAGTCGACTGATAACTCCCATCGGTCGACTGATGAGCTCCTATCGGTCGACTGATAATTGTTGGTCGACCGAGCAGAAACTTTTTACAATTACAGAGGGTTTCGTTAGTCGACTAATGGCTTTTTCGATCAACTGATCTGGGAACCGGTCGACTGATTTACCTTGTTGGTCGACTGACCAGAGGCTTTTCTTGCTGTTGATTTGTTTTTAGGTTTTAGTCTTAACACATCCAAAACCAACAATCTCCCACTTGAAGACCAAACCACCATCAACGAGCTCTCCCGAACACCTACCATCTTCACAAGCATCTTCTCCTCCCTGGAAAATTCAAATATTCAATCAATATCATACATGGTGATCCCACTTGTCCTCCTGGTGTGGCTCCGCCCTCATCTCCTACGCGTGAAGACCAACTAAAGTTGTGCACAACTTCAGTTTCTTGATGGTCAATATTTTCATCAATATATCTGCAGGATTTTGACTCTCCAAAATCTTCTCCAATTGTGACTTGTCGTCCTCTATCAACGAGTGTATGAAGTGGTAATGTACGTCGATGTGCTTCATTCTAGCATGA
Source organism: Asparagus officinalis (assembly GCF_001876935.1). Taxonomy (NCBI): domain Eukaryota; kingdom Viridiplantae; phylum Streptophyta; class Magnoliopsida; order Asparagales; family Asparagaceae; genus Asparagus; species Asparagus officinalis. The sequence continues at coordinate 263,108 of NW_017972353.1, forward strand.
TATACGGGATTCTTGGCAAGGTGTATAACACTCTGTCTATCATAATAAAGAACGTTGTTCCTCGCTTCAGACCCAACTCTTCCAGGCACCCGGTCAACCAAATCATCTCCTTGCTGGTTTTAGTCATTGCGACATACTTTGCCTCAATCGTGGATAATGTTACTATCTTTTGTAAACGTGAGACCCAGCTCACTGCTGTCGACGCTAAAGTATAAACATACTTCGTTGTATTTCGCCTCGTATCAGATCACTGGCGAAATATGCATCCACGTATCCCTGTAGTGCAAATTTTTCCTCCTGAAACACAGTGGCATATCCGTAGTCCTTCTCAAGTATCGCAATATCCACTTTACGACCTCCCAATGCTGCTTCCCTGGATTATTTGCAAACCGTCTCACAACTCTCACTGCATGGGCAATATCCTGCCTCATGCAAGCCATCGCATACATAAGACTATCAATGGCTGATGAATGTGGCACTTTGCTCATATGATCCTTCTCTGTATCTGTCTTGGGAGATTGCTCCTCATATAACTTGAACTGACTTCTAAGGGGCGTGCTAACGGGCTTAGCATTCTGCATATTGAATCTCTGAAGTATCTTCTTAATATATTCAGCTTGACTCAACTTCAATGTCCCTTTAGTTTCATCTCAATTGATTCACATCCCAAGAATTTTCTTTGCTGCAGCCAGATCATTCATAGCAAACTCCTTCGCCAATTACTTCTTCAATTTGTTTATCTCCTCTAAATACGGTCCTGCAACTAACATGCCATCTATATACAATAATAACATGATATAGCTAGACTCAAACCTCTTGAAGTAGCAACAATGATCTGAATTACATCTTCCATAGCTATTGCTCTGCATGAATTTATCGAACTTCTTGTACCATTGTCTCGGAGCCTGTTTCAAACTGTACAAGCTCTTCTTGAGCCTACACACCATCTCTTTATTTCCTTCTTCTATAAAGCTAACATGTTGCTTCATGTAGATTTTTTCATCCAAATCACCATGAAGAAAGGTAGTCTTCACATCCAATTGCTCAAGGTAGAGATTTTTAGCAGCTACTAAACTTAACACCACTCTGATAGTTGTAAGCTTCACGACGAGGAAAAATATCTTCGTATAATCCACTCCTTCCCGCTGTTGGAATCCTTTCATAACTAATCTGGCATTGTACCTCTTGCTTCCATCACTCTCATGTTTGACCCGGTAGACTCACTTATTATGTAAGGCTTTCTTCTATGTATATAGCTGGGTTAACTCCCGTGTCTCATTCGACTAGAGAGAATTCATCTCTTCTTGCATCGCCTGCTCCCACTGTTGAGATTCACCAATTTTCATTGCCTCCTCATAACACTCTGGTTCATCGCCATTTATCAAAAGCAAATAATCTAGCAATGAAAGATATTTGGGATTCAGTTTGGGTATCCTGAATGACCTCTTAAACACCTCGCCTTGGGTAGTAGTCTCTGCACCTGGAGTCTCCTCCATTCTTTAGTTAGAACTAACATTGTCTTCCCCATCTGAAAGTTCCTCCAAATCCATGTACTCGGATCTACCTACATCCTTAGGCTGTTCCTACTGCTTTGACTATCATTGGCATTGTCCATGTCCTTGTACATCATCTCTTCATTAAATATGACATCTCTACTCCTTATGATCTTCCTATTCTTATCATCCCACAGATGATATCCGAACTCATCAATGTCGTATCCAATGAATGTACACTTTTATAACTTAGCTTCTAGCTTGTCCCTGACATGATCACTAATATGAACATATACCATGCAACCAAAGACTCTCAAGTGAGAGAGATTAACCTTCTTGCCACTCCAAACCTCTTCTGGAATTCTAAAATCCAATGGAGCTGATGGCCCATGATTAATAAAATAAGCTGTTGTATGCATCGCGTCCGTCCAAAACGTCTTAGGTAGACCTGCATGTAATCGTATGCTTCTTGCATGCTCTGTCAATGTTTTGTTCATCCTCTCTGTAATGCTATTGTGTTGCGGTGTCCCTAGAGTAGTTCTCTCTAAACGAATGACGTTTATTCCACAAAATTTCTTGAACTCCTCCAGCTCGTATTCTCCATCATTGTTCGATCTCAGACACTTTACTTTTAGATCTGTCTCATCCTCTACCATAGCTTTCCACTTATTGAAGATCCCAAACATCTCTGACTTATGCTTCATGAAGTATACCCATACCTTCCTCAAGTGATCATCGAGAAAGGTGACATAGTATGCCGAACCACTAAGAGAAGCAAGCTAGCTAAACCCTAAACATCTGTATGAACAAGCTCTAGCTTCTGAGATTTAGGTAGTGTTCCACTCTTCTGAAAGCTAATCCTCTTCTTCTTCCCGTAGATGCAATCTTCACAAATACCAATTTCAACTGAATCAATGTCAGATAGCTTTCCTTATGAGCGTAGAATCTTCATACCCTTCACACTCATATGTCCCAACCTATTGTGCCACAGATCTGCACTCTTCTTACCAGCTATAATTCTAAGGGTGTCACTCGCATGTGAAGTAAGATAGAGAGTTCATGTCTTGTTACCGCGGGCAACCACCATAGTACCATTAGAAATCTTCCACGAATCCTCGGTAAATATCAAAATATAGCCTTCTGCTCCAAGCTAGCCAACTAAAATAAGATTCCTCTTCAGCTTCGGTCATGTCTGACATTCTTCAGACACCACTTAAAGCCCTTCATCTGAATCTACACATCGCCTCTTCCAATAATACTGCAAAGCTCGTTGCTCCCCAAGTACACTTTCCCAAAGTCTCCAGCTATATAATTCTGAAGAAGCTTCTTATTAGTAGTAGCGTGGAATGAGGCACCCAAATCAATAACCTATGAATCAGAATTGCTATCCATAGCAAGGATCAGTGCATATTGCACAATGTGAGCCTCCTAGTCATTTGTATACTTCTTTGACGCTTTACAAATTGAAGAAATATGGTCCTCCTAGCCACAGTTCCAACACTTTCCTTTGATAGGCCTAACCTTCGAGTTCGACCTCTTTTTCTTTGACTTTGATCGATTCCTATTTTGGTCACCCTTATTACGACTTTGCCCTCTCTGCTCGAGATTTAGGGCTGAACCTGAACCTTCTGATTCGGACAATTTTCTTCTAACCTCCTTGGATAGAATCATACTAACAACCTCGCTCAACTTCAACTTCTCCTTCCCTACCGAGTTTCCAATTGCGGTTACGTAACCTGCCTAACTATCCGGCAATTGTGATAGTATCAGTAGGGCCTATACTTCATCATCAAATGTGATATCAACTAAGATTAGTTGATCAACAATCGTGTTGAACTTACTGAGATGCAACGTGAAAGAATATCCTTCTGCCATCTTGAGGTTGAAGAACGTCGTGATGAGATGCACCTTTTTTGCGGCAGATGGTTACTCGTACATCCTTGCTAGTGCTTCCATAAGCCCCACTGGCATATTCTCCTTCAATATATTGTGGGTGACTAATTTGGCGAGCGACAACCAAATCTGCCCTAGAGCCTTTAGATCTAGTATTTCCCACTCCTTGTCTGATTCCTCTTTCTTTTTTCCCTTGGCTTTGCCTTTCAACTGACAGTAAAGATCCTTCTAGTATAGATAGTCCTCCATGTGTGACTTTTAATAGGCAAAGTCTGATCTGTCAAACTTCTCAATCTTCAATTTACTTTCTTCTTCCATCTCTCACACAAATCTTCCAAACAAAGCTCTGATACCAGTTGTTGGGGTTGAACACACAACACCTTTGCCCTTTCGGATCTTGTGTCGAAAGTATAGCAAGCAATAAATCACAGCAAATATAAAAACTTATAGGAAAGAATAAACAAAGAGAGAACACCAGATTTAACGAGGTTCGGCAAATGTGCCTACGTCCTTGGGAGCCACACCAGAAAATTCATTTATGATTGAAGAAGATTACAATGCTCACAATAGGCTTCTCTCTCTCTAAGATCTCTGATCTCAAAGTTCTCTCAAAACTCTCTCTTTTTCGTGTATATACAAAACCCTAAAACGTTTAAGGTTTATATATGAAACCTAGCCCAAAACAGTTTCCAAATCCGAACCAAGAAACTAGAAAAACCCAACATCAGTCGACTGATGCTCTGTGTCAGTCGACTAATGAGAACAGCTTGTGCACGGCTTGTGCACGTTATCGGTCGACTGATAATTCCCATCGGTTGATTGATGAGCTCCTATTGGTCGACTGATAAGTAACGGTCAACTGAGCAGAAACTTTTCACAATTGCAGAGGGTTTCGTCAGTCAACTGATGGCTTTTTCGGTCAACTGATCTGGCAACCGGTCAACTGATTTGCCTTGTCGGTTGACTGACCAGAGCCTTTTCCTACTGTTGATTTGTTTTTAGGTTTCGGTCTTCACACATCCAAAACCAACACTTTAGTACAAGCAGATCTTTTAAAAAAAGAGTAATTAATGTCCCATATTATTCTAGATGTGCTCTTGAAAGATCTCCCATGACAGTGCAGTTAGGTCTTAGATCTTTGATATGCCTTCACACTGACAGGGCACTTTAATGCTTTATTGTATACTTAATATTGCATGCACTTACATACTAGCCTTTACTCTCCTGTCTCCCCCCCCCCCACCACCACCAACCCCCATCTACCCCATCCTTCACCCCTCCACCCTTCTCCGCCCATGCACTACATATTTTTTTCAAGTAATCCATAATGTTGAACCTAATGTTGTTCATCGAACCAATTCTAATAGAAAATTCATGTGTGATACAACTACATGCAATACATACTTTTTTCGAATAATCCATAATACTAAATCTCATGTTGTTCATCAAACCAATTCCTATAATAGCAAAGTCATGTTTGATAGCAAGGAAAAACTAGCAACTCTGCTAATCGACAAATATGTTTTTTTCTTCCTTTTTGGTTTGGTAAGTAAGTATAGCATCTTGTTACCAGAATCAAACATGATATAACCATAGTAGAGTAGGAATAAACCAAACTAACTACAGGCATACTCTCAGCACCTAGCACAAAGATCTATCTATCTATAAAAAAGGAGAGTTAATGTGACGATTTTTTTAGAATAAACACAGGGTGTAGCTTCATCTTAGAACACAATTCCCTATTATCTACCGTGTCTTTGACTTTAAGAAGCTTGTTGCAGATAATTTTAATCTCATATGTGATTAACTCCATGATCTTCCCCCTAAATTCCTTCTCTGCTATAAAATAATGGCATTTCTGTTCAACCAAACCTAACAAATGCAAGCTATAGCTATAGCTTTCTTGATGCAGTTGATCAGAATTTCCCTTCCATTTCTTTAGCATCCACTCCAATAATTCATTCCATCTTCTAGGTAGTCAGCAACATGTATTAGCCTTATAGTAGACACCCATATATGGAAACAAAAGTCACAATCAAAGAGAAGATTGTCTCTCCGTTTCATAGTCAAAAATAGGATATGTATCAATGTCAATAATCTCTATTGCCTTGAGTTTTTGTCTTGATTAGGAGCTTGGTTAAATTGACAACTCAAAACAAGAATGAGGGTTTTGGCATTGAAAATTTAGTCCACACCAAAGAAGCCCATTCTTTCTCTCACATGTAGCTGAAAAAGCTTATAAGCTACAATAAGGCTAAAAGCAGGGTTTATCTCCCATCCAAATTAATCTAGAGTTTGTAATCTCTACATATTCAGTAGCATGTTCTCTGAGTTTTAGAATTTTCTTGAATTGCCAAGAATAATAAGTTTCAATGTCCATACTCCAAAAATCATGATTTCTTAGATAGTGCCCATGAATCCACTTCACCCACAAAGAGTCAAATTTGAAAATAATAGCCCAAATATACTTTGACATCAAAGAAATGTTAAAAACCTTCATCATAAGAAGACCAAGACCTCCATGGCTTTTAGGAAAATATATTGAGCTACTTTTACCTTTCTATGATTCTCCACCATTCTAGTCCATAAGAATTTTTTTTCCAAATTCTCTCAATTGCTTTGACAATTTCCTTTAGTAGCATGAAGATTCTGCCCCTAAAAAGTTTGCATACTAAATAAGATGACGTAAATAAGTTGATTCTACCAGCAAATTGTAGAAATGACAACGAAGTTCAGGAGAAAACAAGCAGGAGGCATATTGGAAGTTTCACGGTCGACCGCACATGGCGCGGTAGTCGACCGCGAACATTCACATGACAGGGTTGGTCTCTGGACTTTTGGCGGTCAACTGCGATAGGTTCTACAGTCGATCGTGCCAAAACCTTGTGGGCGATTTGGTCTCTGGACTTTTGGCGGTTGATCGCACGGTGGGTTCGACGGTCGACCGCGTAGCGGGTTTGGGCTTGATTCTGTTTTTTAATCCGTTTCATTGTGAGTTGATATATAACCCTAAACATGTTTTTTAGGGTTATGCAAGGATGATTTTGAGCAGCCTTTGAGAGAGTTTATTGTATCCTTTGTGGGAGGATTTGTGAGAGATCTAGAGAGCTTTGTTTGATGGTTTTCGTGAGATTTGTAACCATATTTGTATTTCTCTTCATCTCTAATTGTAAGAACTACCCCCTCCTTGCCCCGTGGACATAGGCAACTTGCTGAACCAAGTAAATTCATTGTTTTGCTATGATTTGTGATTTGTGCTTGTGTTTGGTTATGATCTTTCTCATTACCTTGTCATGCACTTTTGTTTGTTGAGTTTCGCTGCGCACAACAAGTGGTATCAAAGTTTCAGGTTTGTCTTGGGGCTTGTTCGAAGGATTCACTGTAGGATTCTTTTTTAGAGAATTAGATCTACAATATGGGTGATGCAAACACATTGGGGTCGTCTCTTACGAATGCGATACAGAGTCTGAGCATTAATAATACAAAGATTGATGTTCCGAAGTTCAATGGCAAGATAAATTTTAGTTTATGGAGGTGTCAGGTGATGGATGCATTAGATGTACATAATTTAGAGGAGACTCTTGAGTTGCAAGAGAAACCGAGAGACATGGAGAATAAGGTTTGGAAAAAGATGAACAGTAGGGCTTGTGGAGTTATTTGGTCATGCTTGATGCCGGATCTTATTTATGATGTAATGAACGAGACGTCGACCAAGAAATTATAGGAAACGCTCAATGAAAATTATCTTATGAAGAACTTTGAGAATCGGTTTAACTTGAAGAAGAGGTTTTACTAGTTCAAGTTGAAGAGAGGAGTTTCCATTAGGGAGCATGTAAATAACTTCACGAAATTACTTTTAGATATGGCCAATGTGGACATCATGGTTAAGGATGAAGACAAAGCGATGCTACTTTTGTATTCGTTACCGGATGATGATTATGGTACGTTTGTTCTCATTATGATCAATGAAAGAACTACTATTAGCTACAAGGAGGTGACCTCGGCATTGGTGAACTATGAATTAAGGAAGAGTGATGGCGAACCCTCCGAGAAGGCATCGGGAGATGTATTAGAAGTTCAAGACCATAGTCCAAACCGCCGCCAAGCCAACTGCTTAAAATTGAAGAATAGAGGTGGCTATAAGAGTGTTGGTAGAAATTAATGTCGTTTTTGTAAAAAAAAAGAAGGACATTGAAAGATCGGCTGCCCAAAGTTGAAGGACAAAACCAGAAAGAACAAGGGGAAAGTTGTACAAGCTTCAGAAGTGAATATTATAAAAGCTGTTGATGAATATTCAGATTCAGATTTTTTGGGCTATTCATGCCCTGCACTACCATCAGTTTTCTATACCGACTCTACGGAGTGGATGTTGGATTCGGGAGCCACATATCATATTTATCCTAGGAGGGATTGGTTCTCCAGCTTTGAGGAGCTGGAAAGAGGGGATGTCATGCTTATGGGAAATGATCACGTTTGTCCTATTGGTAATTGGTTTAGTTCGGATCAGGATGCATGACAGAGTGGTTAGGGAGTTGAAAGAAGTGAGGTTTGTGTCGCAGTTGACAAAGAATATCATTTCTCTTGGTACTTTGGAGGCAACAGGTTATCGGGTGACCATAGAGGATGCTACTATGAAGGTCACGAAGGGTTCTATGGTAGTGATGCAAGGTGTAAGGAAAAATAACCTATACTACTTGAAGGGTAAGACAATTACAAGGAGTCTGGCAGCTTCTATCACTACACAGGAAGACACTACCAGCTTATGGAACATACGTTTAGAACATACTGGTGATAAATCCCTGCAGATATTGGCAAAATATGGGCTATTGAAAGGTGTTCGCGGTGAAAATCGTTACTTTCTTCACTGTTGATTCCATTGTCATCTTAAATAACAGCTTTTTGAGTTACAAAGATCCGGTCTTTTTATAAGATCCGGTTACAATGAAAATCAAATAAAATAAAAGAAAGATTACAACTTTTTCCTTATTTGTCGAACAAATCACGAGCTCCTGTTTTGCGATCGCTCATTTTGTAGGTTCTTCGCCTGCGCCGGGGTTTATCCGTGGACCACCGCGAGATCTAGATCCGGTCGGATCTACACAGTATGACGGGTATTATTTCGCCAAGGAAATAATAGCCGAGGGTACTATTTCGCCAAGGAAATAGTAGCCTTTAATTCTCGGGATCAAAGACCAAGCTTTGATCCGGAGTACGCCTGCGTAGATCTGAGATCCGGTCCTCTCGAACTCTTGCCTTATTTGGCGTTGACGATCGCCGAGCACCAAATCTGGATGAGCAAGTCCTCGAAATCCCAAAGCTTGGATCTTTTTTAGATCTGAGTCTTGAATCCAGCAGAGCTTCGCCTCCAAAAATTCCAACCCATAACAGATCTAGAGTCCAAAAGCAAAAGTGCAAAAACAATACAGATCGACAATGAATAAACATAAAAGGAACAAAGATTAGAGATGCTCAATATTGTCTTTGTCGCGTCGATCTGGAATTTTCTGACCGTTATTTGCGTGTGGTTCATTAGCCTCGTAGCCTCGTTAATTCGCTTCGTCGCGTATCGCTTGGCTTTGACATTGTGGACTAACAATCGTGTCTGCATACGTCGCCCGATGGTCGGTTCGTCGAATCGGCGTTGTCGAGCTATGTTAAGGGACCTATAGGCAGTTTTGTACGCCTACAGATACCCCCTCCAAAGTATTTCAGCCTCGTTCTTTTATAGAAGAGTCTGGAATACTTTGGATATGATTGTCCCATTCTTCGATTGGTTACGACGGGATATTTGGAGTGGCTTCCGTTCTTGATTCCTTCAGTCCCCCAGGCAGTTCGGTGCTTTGTTGAATGTCTGTAAGGGTTCCGGTGTTGCATTTGTTGTCTGACCGTCTGTCGGAATTTTGAATTTGAAGTCGATTCTCGATTTTCTGACTTTTAGCTCGAGTTGGTTATTTCAACGTAGAACTGACCATCGGTCGTCGGCGTTGAATCTTCATTTATAATGCGTTGTCCGGCGTTTGAGCTTCCTTGTGACGCGTTGTCCGGCGTCTAAGCTTCATTGCAACGCGTTGTCAGGCGTCCAAGTTGGAGTATATACAGTTTAAGCTCTTAAGGAATTGGAGCGTGGCGGATACTCGAGTCACGAGACCAATCTACGGAGTTGATACATCTATGACTCGTATTTATAGAATTTTTGGCAAATTCTCAGCCATCAACGGGTTTGATGAGCCTTTACCGACTACCGTTTGAGTCGGGCTAGCATGCGGATTGTTCAAGTCCGTTCCGCATGTGCTCCTGTTTTGCGGTCGCTCGCTTGCGTGGGTTGTTTGCCTGCGCCGGGGTTTATCCGTGGACCACCGCGAGATCTAGATCCGGTCGGATCTACGCAGTACGACGAGTATTATTTCGCGAATGAAATAATAGCCGAGGGTACTATTTCGCCAAGGAAATAGTAGCCTTTAGATCTCGGGATCAAAGACCAAGCTTTGATCCGGAGTATGCCTGCGTAGATCTGAGATCCGATTTGAGATCCGGTTCCTCTCGAACTCTTGCCTTATTTGGCGTTGACGATCGCCGAGCACCAAATCTGGATGAACAAGTCCTCGAAGTCCCAAAGCTTGGATCTTTTTTTAGATTGAGTCTTCAATCCAGCAGAGCTTCGCCTCCAAAATTTCCAATCTTTGAAAATGAACCAAGGGGGGCCTATTTATAGGCTACCTTGTCTAAATCCGTTCCGCATGTAACGTTGTGCTGAGAGAGTGAATTCTCTTAGACTTTGCTGCTACGACTTCGAATACGTAGACTTTGCCATTGTTACGGGAACAGGCTACCCGGCCACGTGTATTAGACGCTGACTTATCCCTACTTAGGCTTCGGGATAGAATACCCCAGAATCGAACTCTGATGTCTTTTTCCACGGAGAAAGACTAAACCGGCGACGCGTGTTAGGCGTCGGCATATCCTTTCTTAGGATTCAGGATGAAATTCCCCATGCGTGTAAGGCATGGATTATGGTGTTATCAATAACAACATGCCACAATATTGAATATGTGGGCGAGTGTTCTTTTTAACGGTTAAGAACTAACCGGCGGTACGTGTTAAGCGCAGACTTATCCCTGCTTAGGTTTCATGATAGAATACCCCAGAATCGAACTCTGGTGTCTTTTTCTACGGAAAAGACTAAATCGGCAGCGCGTGTTAGGCGCAGACTTATCCCTGCTTAGGATTCGGGATAAACTTCCTAGGATAAATCTTAAATTGATAAATTTGAATTTTATATTCTATTTCCCGGTTTCTTTTAGGGTGAAGGCGAACCCAAAAAATAAGGAAGGAAGAATTTTATATTCTATTCCTTGATTCTGGAAAGGAAGAATTTTATATTCTATTTCCAGTGCAAAAGAAACTAAGAGTGGGATCTCCACTCCAAGAATCTTAAAAAAATCTAGATGAACTTGCCTTTTATAGGATTGGTTATCTAAACTGAAAAATGAGTTCTTCGTTTATCGAAGTAAAACTTCAACTTGCCTTTTATAGGATTGGTTATCTAAACTGAAAAATGAGTTCTTCGTTTATCGAAGTAAAACTTCAACTTCGGTTATAGCCATGAGAGGGCTTAACCAAAGAGAAGAAGAAGGAAGTTCTTTCGTTTATCGAAAGGGGACTCCGAAATGAAAGTGGACCTCTTGTTCATGGAGAGAGTCAAGAGGGCCAGAAAGACATTTTTGGTGGACCCACTGTCAATTAAAATTGATCAGTGAGGGATTTTGGTGGTGAAAAATGATTCTGGGTTATCCTCTAGAATATTAAGTGCAATATTCTTCAAGGAACTTCCCGGTAAATGGGTTATCCTGAATGTACTAGGGATAGTATTTTTTTAGGAACTTCCCATTTATTGGCATTAATTGCCTGGTGCCTTCTTGGGTAATCAGGCGATATGCGCCGTTTGAGTAGACCGTGTCTGTCACAAACGGCCCTTCTCATTTGGGTTCGAATTTACCTTTCTTCTTAGAGTTGAGGATTATCGGTCGGCGAGCAGCAAGGACCAGATCTCCTTCCTTGAAGCTTCTCTGTCGGACTTTCTTGTTAAAGGCCCTAGATATTCGGGCTTGATAAAACTCAATTTGTTGTTGATCCTCCAAGCGCTTTTCATCCAACCTCTCGAGTTCTTCAAGACGTTTTTGATGCTGTTCCTCTGTCGTCATCTCAGTTGCAAGGGCGATCCGAAGGGATGGGATTTGGATCTCCAATGGTAGCACAGCTTCACATCCGTATACCAACGAATACGGGGTGGCTCCTGTAGGTGTGCGTATGGTGGTGCGATAAGCCCAGAGTGCTTCACCGAGTTTATCGTCCCAGTCTCGTTTATTGGTCTTCACGAGCTTTGACAGGATCTTGATGATCGTTTTGTTGAATGCCTCAGCTAATCCATTCGCAGCGGGATAATATGCTGTCGACGACACATCTTCAATTTTGAACTTATCACAAAACCTGACGAAGGCGTTGCTTATGAACTGTGGACCGTTGTCATGAATGATCCGTCTTGGCACGCCGTGTCGGTATATGACATGATGTTTGATTAAATTGATGACGTTGTTCATCTTCACTTCTCTAAGCGGAATTGCTTCAGCCCACTTTGAGAAGTAATCGGTGATTGCGAGGATGAATCGATCACCTTTGACTGAAGGGGGAAAAATAGGACCAACAATGTCCATACCCCATGTCTCGAACGGCCAAGACGTGGTTGACGTGAGCAACTGCTCTGGCGGTTGATACATATAATTTGCATGTATTTGACAAGCGTGACACTCTCGGGCGTATTCGATTGCGTCACGAACCATCGTTGGCCAGAAATATCCCATTGATTCCCTTTCTTTTACATCCTCTGGTAAAATACCATATTGGACGTAGTCAATGATGGGAAAACGCCAATCTCGGGACTCAGACCCAATTTGAGTTGAATTCACCTCCTTGGCGTTTACGTTTCCGTCATCTTCCTCTTCAATATCCCTACTGTATATGGGTACGCAGAGTTGATGCGTCCGTACTGTGACTAACAGCTCAGCTTCGGGAGGTTGTGCCAGTGATACTGCTAGTGCCGCCAGTGCGTCTGCATAAGCGTTCTGGAGACGAGGGATATATTCAATGAAGAATTCTTCAAAAGATTCTGCCATTTTGATGGCCTCCTGGTGGTACGGGATCAGGTCTTGGTTCCTGACTTCATACTCTCCACGGACTTGGTTGACTATCAATTGAGAATCCCCAAAAGCTTCGAGATATTCGACCCCCAGCTCCTTGGCGAAACTGAGTCCAATGAGAAGTGCGTTGTACTCGGCTACGTTATTGGAGCACGGACTAGTCAATGAATAAGCTCGAGGCATCACATGCTTTCCCGGGGAGATTAAGACAACTCCAACCCCGGAGGAAACTGTAGAACCTCCCGGGGTTATTGCCCTATTAACTGCCCTCGAAGCACCATCGAAATATAATTGCCATACTTGTTGGTGCGACGTCGTGTTAACCTCGTGGGTTTCATCCGGCAAGTCATCATATACTTCTGCCGTATCTGTGGTCGGGTTTGCCGCCAAAAGATCGCAAATCGCTTGTCCTTTGATCGACTTCTGTTGTTTGAAGTGCAAATCATATTGGGACAAGAGAAGAACCCATTTCGCTAACCGCCAATTCATAGAGGCCGGTTGCGTCATAAACACCCGCACTGGATTAACATTGGAAATGACATAGATCGTCTATCCAACTAAATAATGCCGCATCTTTTGCATTGCGAATACCAACGCGAGGCATTCTTTCTCAATCATCGGATATCGAGACTCGGCGCCTATCAAGGTCCGACTTAGGTAATAGACTGCCTGTTCGTTACCGTTATCGTCGTCTTGTGCTAGTAAAGCACTTATCGAGTGGTTCATCGCCTTGATGTAAATCAAGAACGGTTTACCCGATTTCGGTGCAACGAGAATAGGAGGATTCACCAGATACGTTTTGATATCTTCGAATGGTTTTTGGCAGGCGTCGTCCCAGATGAATGACACCCCTTTGTTGTTTAGCTTAGAGAATGGTTGGCACTTCCTAGAAAGGTTTGAGATGAACCGCCGGATGTAAGCTAGCCGCCCTTGCAATCCTCTGAGCTCTCTCAAATTTCTAGGAGGTTGCAGTTCGTGTATCGCCTTCACTTTGTCAGGATCGATATGTATACCTTTAGTGGTGACGACGAATCCAAGGAATTTTCCGCTGGACATTCCAAGGAAGGATTTAGTAGGGCTCATCTTCAACTGATGGCTCCGCATGAGATCGAACATCGTCTTCAAGTCCTTGATGTGATCTTCTTTGTTGCGGCTTTTTACAACCAAATCATCAACGTAGCATTCGACTGTTTTCCTGAGATGTTCTTGGAAAATCTTAGTCATTGCTCGTTGGTATGTGGCGCCTGCGTTCTTTAGACCGAAAGGCATCACTGTATAGCAAAAGACACCGAGGGGCGTTCTGAACGCTGTGTGCTTCTCGTCATCTGGGTGCATCTTAATTTGGTTATATCCTGAAAAACCATCCATAAAAGACATTCTCTCAAATCCGCATGTATTGTCGATATAGCTTCCATGATCTGCGGACGAAACCGTCTTTGCTGTTGTTTGACAGGTTTGGCATCCGGCTTGATATCGAGGCGGTGCATTGCCACATTGGGGTCGAGCCCTGGCATATCTTCATAGTTCCAAGCGAAGACGTCAATATACTCCCTGATGAGAGCAATTAACTCCTCCTTCTCATTTGGGGGAAGGCTGTCACTGATGAATATGGGCTTTGGGTTGGCCTCGTCACCCATGTTAACTTGGACTATTTTATCTTTAGTGGGTGGTTCTCTTTGTTTGAACCTATCGCCGTACTGCATGTTTAGGTGATGAACCCATGGATCTTCCCACGTTGGCATTTGATCGTCGTCTTCTATCGTCACAGGATTGATCGTAGTCATATGCGACATCAGTTTCTTGAACACCTCCCCCAAACTTGCGTCGGAATCCCCAGCTGAAGAATCAGAAGAGTATCCGTTCTTAGTTTTGTTAGCAATTTGATCGATAATTTGCCAACCACATTCATCATCAGACGAGGAAACATAGCCTAAGCCTCTTTTGTGACGGTAATAATCATCCGGTTTCCCTTTTGGCACATATGCTGCTTTAGCTGGGATACGGGAACCTCGATCAAAGTACAAGCCTTCTCCGAGTGTGAAATCATATCCCTGTTTTTCCATGAGCTTGCGCGCTTCAGGACTATACTTAGATAAATGTCAACCAGGTTTATCTTACTCTTCATCTTCTCTTAGGAAATGATCTGGTAATGGAAAATTCTCTCCTTTACCATAAATCACTTCTTTTTCGACTCCTGTTTTGGCAGGCACAACCAGGGTTGTTCCGAAGGAATGCTGGAGGCATTTCTTTGTTACATAAGATGATCGGAGCGGCATATGTAAATCAGGATTATCGTGTAGTCCTTTTGTCGCATCATCAAGAGACAACGAGTACTCTAAATCATCTTTTATTTCAATATCGGCAAGTTGCCAGTTACAACTTACCTCTGACGATTGTTCATCGTCAAGATTGATTACAAAGGGTACAATGTCATTTAAAACAAAACCACCATTGTAATCGAATCCGGCTTCGGAATCAGCTTCTTCTCCGCTGTCCGTGCCCTGGACCGATGGTTCCGTGTCGAATTCGTTACCATAAAGGAGAGAATACATGAAATAATTCTCAAACCCTTTAAATGGTTGCTTATCCGCGACCACCGTCCTGACCCTTCCATTAGTGTCGACATATTTCAGACACTGATGTAGGGTAGAGGGAACTATAACATTACTATGGATCCAAGGCCGACCCAGTAGTAAGTTATATGATGTCTCAGCATCAATCACGTAACACGTGACCTCCGTCTTCAGATCACCCATTTGACACTTTATCCGGATCTTTCCCAAAGGTCTTGACCTGCTGGTGTTGAATACGTAAATGACCGTGCCTGTAGACGCCAATTTGCTGACTGGAATACCAAGGCTATGCATAAGACGAAGCGGCATAATGCTCACAGCGGAACCCGGATCCACTTGGATTCGGTTGACTTCGCTGGAACCAATGTATCCGATGAAATATAGGGGCCGATCATGGTTTGAATTCTTCGTCTGCATATCCTCTTTGGTGAAGGTGATGCAGGGAAGGTTCTTAGCCGCTATGTTGCAGTGTTGAATTGACAGTTCTAGCTCTTCAGGTGCCGGCTTGACCCGAGTGAGGAATGCTTCAGAATCAGCCAAGGCTTCTCGTAAGGCTTCCCTAGTCTCCTTAGACAACCGTAGCAACTCATACAACGTTATCCGCGCTAGAATATTGGCTAATTGAGCCATGATATCGAAGACGCGCGGAGTTTTCGAACTCTCCGGTTTATCCCTTCCAATCGAACGACTGAAACGAGACTGCTTCGGATTCTGTATTTTCTGGGGTTTTTGTTTATCCGCCGGCTGTCGTCGAGCATCTTCAATCGGTTTAGGAACCGTAATCACCCCCAGCTCTGTGAGAGTTTTGGCTGGTCCCTGTTTAGTCACCCCCTGCTCAGCTAACTGATCACCAGGTGACGGATAGTTGAAGTGGTACTGGTTTCCACTTCTAGTGGCAAAAACTTCTTGTTCTTCTTCAGAAAGCGGGAAAACAGGAGCTTCATCGCCATCTTCTTCGAAAATTGCGGAAGTACCATTGCAGGACTTGCCTTTACCCTTTTTTTTCGAGGAGGTCGCCCACTGCTCATCTCTAATGAGATCCGGATGAACCCAGAGGATTTCGCCGTTCGGGGCTGTGTGTGGCACAAGTCCCTTTTGGCGCAGTCCATGTGGGTCATCATTCACCGTCTTCATTCCCACTTTGGTGACGCGTTTCGGCTCGAACCATGTTGTGGGCACCGATCCAAAGCTGATTGACACTGCATTTGCTCCCACATTCTTGGTCGGCTTCGGGGTTATGACGCCTACATCAATTAGCGCCTGGATCTTGTCCTTGAGGTGAAAGCATGATTTGGTAGGGTGGTGGACCGCTCTATGGTATGCGTAATATTTCGGATCCGTCACTTTGCTAGCCCCCTCTTGATCCACGATCGCCGGCAGCTGGATTTTGTTGTTCTCCAACAGGTACTTGAAGATATCGGGCACCTCGTCATCTTTGAAGGAGTACACCTTAGGAAATCTTGGCTCCGCTCTTTGCTTCTGAGACCGTTGTTGCCATTGCGGCTGCGATTGTTGTGGCGCTCTTTGCTGCTGCTGTTGCTGAGGTTGCAATTGGAAAGTTTGATTAGCATCAACTGCATTAGCATGTGCCTTACCTTTCCCCCTTGGGTTGAAATTCTGTGCTGGTGCATTTGTCGCCTGTTGGCCTCTCTCCGCCTTCTTTCTCCTAAGGAATCGCTCAGCCTACTCTCCTCGTACCTTCAGATCCTTTTATGTTTTGGACGGTGCTGTCCCCATTGCTTCCAACACGTCCAAGGACAGATTATTATGGTAGGTCTGGAGAATGAATTCCTCGGTGATCAGGTCCCGGCAGTTCATCACCTTGTTCCGGAACCTTTTGACGAAGGTGTCGACTAACTCCCCGTCTTTCTGCTTCTCATCGAGCAATGATCCGATAGATATCTCGGTGTCGTCGTCGAAGAAATTGGTGAGGAACATGGTCTCCATATCGTCCCAGTTGTTCACGCTACCTGGCTTGAGGCGGCGATACCTATCGAAGGCGGCTCCGCGAAGAGTGCCGACGAATGACCGCACCATCAGAGGCTCATTGCCGGAGAATACCCCCAAGTGTGATTTGAAGTAAATCAAATGTTGAGTGGGTGAACTCATCCCATTAAATGGCGTGAAGTTAATTAGGTTGAACTTCGTCGGATATGGGATCGATTCCCACTCTCTTGGGTATGGACAGGGAATGCCTGTTTTCTTTGTCTCTTGAGCGGAGATCAATGTGTTGATTTTGCTCTCGAGGTTCTTGATCTTCAGACTTTCGCCTGTGTTTTCGTTAGCATTCTCGTTACCACCCCCTGCATTGACGAGAGGATTACGAGCTTCATTCGGTGCTCCTCTTCCTGAACGACCTGGTTATGGCGGCTTGGTTCGCCTTGCTGGTTCGTTAGTGCCTGAATTTGTTGCTCATGCATTTCTCTCATGTTCTGCATGGCCATCTGCATTTCGAACCTGAAGGCCTCCTGTTGTTTAGCTATGGCCTCTTCAAGCATATTCTTGGCCACTTGTTCTGCACTTATCATAAGTGCCTCGCGGGGTTGCCCCTCGCTGGATACTGTGTTGTCAGATGCGACTGCCGAACTGGCATACGACTCTTTATCTTCTGAAGGTACCCTTGTCCGAACCCTACCGTAAGTTTTTCGTTTGATGGCTCCGGACTGCAGACGTGTTATACGCTGGGATGCTTTCAGAATTGACTCGAGATTATCTCGTGCCGATGTCCCTCTGCTGGTCATGTTGGTGGTGACCCTCGGAAATTCTCCATCTTCAACCACCGTTCTTCTTTGCCGGAAACGCCTATGCCTTGGTTTTGACGCTTCGGTACTAAGCCTTTCGAACACTGAAATTCTCTCGGGGACTGCCTTGATGTAGTTGCACTCAGACAGTACCGCCCGAATGAGCTTTGAACAAGGGCACTGAGTTTCTAGCCTTCGAGGACTTCTCTTTCTGGCTTTGATCGTACCCCCAGCACGATAGTACAGCTCTTCCGTTTGAAAGTCGGAGCCACCTATCGTGTGTTGGCACGATTTCTTAGGTATAACGCAATCATCATCAGATGACAACATTTCCTTCTGAGAGTGAATTACCTTCTTTGGACTTTCGAGAGTCACGCGCCTCGAAACACGCCTTTGTGGGCGTGAATTCTCAACGGGCTCCTGAACTTCGATGCGTAAAGTAGTGCGCTTGGGTGCCACGATTTCTTTGTCATGTTGAGGGTTGTGGCGACCCCCATCATGTTGATTCGTTCGGGGTTTTCTTAGTGGGCCCAAACGTCTTTGGATTGGAGCTTTGCTTCGTTCCTCAGGAAGTGGACCGAGGCGCTCCAAGACTGACTTCCTTTTCTGGGATGGTCCTGCGGGATCTCCCGGAGCAGTTGTGGAAATCATCTCGCCGGAAGTTGAACTTTCGATGGCTGCAGTTGACGCTCTTTGGTCTGAACCGCCGCTTCAGACTTCGACCTCGAAACTTTGCTGGTTGATGGCGGGTTCTTGGCCTCCTCTTTCTGCAACTTCCTACGGGCTTCTTCAGCTTGAGCCCGTACCTGCGCTGATAGTGCGCGGCGCTTGCGAATGCGCTCCTCCAGCGTTGATCGGTTCCGTTTGACACGGACCCACTCCATTGTTGGCGGCTTGGACTCTTTTGTTCTTCAGATCCGCGTTGTAGCGGATCCCGTCAACAGACTCCATGGCCTTTGCGAATTGTTTCGCAAGGCGTTGACGTTGCCTTTGGTGGGCTCTCTTCAAGAGAGTCACCACGCCCCCTGCGGCAGAAGGGTTGGCCAGAGCAGATCCGACCTGGTTGGGAATTGGAGGAATCTCACCCGATGCGACTTTGGCATCCAGCGGGGCGATATCTTCGTTGGTGTTTTCCACGTCTTCAAACCAACGAGTTTTTCTCCTGGAGGAGAGTTTCTTGGACTTACGGGGGAAGGTTGATCCGGACAAGGACGACAAGTATTCCTCGAACTTCTGCTGGTCGAACTCGTATTCGACCTCCTCCACGACCGGGATTGAGATCCGCGGCTGCGACGCTCCGATCTCGGCAGCGAGATCGGCGGCTCCCACTGTGGTCGCCAGATTGTTCGCGGTGAAAATCGTTGCTTTCTTCACTGTTGATCCATTGTCATCTTAAATAACAGCTTTTTGAGTTACAAAGATCCGGTCTTTTTATAAGATCCGGTTACAATGAAAATCAAATAAAAGAAAAGAAAGATTACAACTTTTTCCTTATTTGTCGAACAAATCACGAGCTCCTGTTTTGCGGTTGCTCATTTTGTGGGTTCTTCGCCTGCGCCGGGGTTTATCCGTGGACCACCGCGAGATCTAGATCCGGTCGGATCTACGCAGTATGACGGGTATTATTTCGCCAAGGAAATAATAGCCGAGGGTACTATTTCGCCAAGGAAATAGTAGCCTTTAATTCTCGGGATCAAAGACCAAGCTTTGATCCGGAGTACGCCTGCGTAGATCTGAGATCCGGTCCTCTCGAACTCTTGCCTTATTTGGCGTTGACGATCGCCGAGCACCAGATCTGGAAGAACAAGTCCTCGAAGTCCCAAAGCTTGGATCTTTTTTAGATCTGAGTCTTTAATCCAGCAGAGCTTCGCCTCTCCAAATTTTCCCACCCGCCTGATTTGGCAGTAAATCCACTTCTGAGTTCGAGTCCGAAACTTATCTTGATTCGATCGTGATTCGTCCGAGTCCACCCTTGGTTGGTTAACTCGTTGACTCTTCCACTCGTTAGCTTGATTCCGCATGCGAGTGGATTTATTCCGTTATTTGCGTACGGTTCATTAGCCTCGTAGCCTCGTTAATTCGCTTCGTGACGTATCGCTTGGCTTCAGCGTTGTGGACTAACAATCGTGTCTGCATACGTCGCCCGATGGTCGGTTCGTCGAATCGGCGTTGTCGAGCTGTGTTAAGGGACCTATAGGCAGTTTTATACGCCTACAAAAGGTACAAAAACCTAAAAGATGGAGCTGTGTGAGCATTGTATACTTGGGAAGAAGTCTAGAGTTAAGTTCGGCACCGTTATTCACAACACCCAAGGTATATTAGATTACATTCACACCGATATTTAGGGCCCTTCCAAGCATACATCACTTGGTGGGGCTAACTATTTTATCACTTTTATTTATGACTATTCCATGAGAAATTGGGTATGTACAATGAAGCATAAACATGAGGTCCTGGATATTTTTGTAGAGTGGAAGAAGAAAGTGAAGGTGCAGACAGGTAGAAAGGTGAAGACTCCTCATTGAGGTAACGATGGAGAGTACATGAGTGATCCATTTCTATAGTTTTACTAGGATCACGATATTAGGTGATACTTCACAGTTCGAGAGACACCGTAACAAAACGGGGTGACTGAGAGATTGAACCGTACCTTGCTAGAGAAGGCGCGATGTATGATGACGCAGAATGGATTGCCTAGATCCTTTTGGGCTGAGACGTTAGTTTATGCGATACATCTCATTAATAGGTTATCGTGCACTGTGATACAGGGGAAGACCCATATGGAGCGTTAGTTTGGTTCGGTGGCTAGTGACTATGAGTCACTTCGGATATTCGAGTGTCCTATTTATTATCATGTCAATGATGGACAATTGAATCCGAAGGCGAGGAAAGCAGTCTTTGTAGGATTTAGGGAATGTGTTAAAGGATTTAAGTTATGGGATCCACATGATAATAAGATAGTCATTAGCAGAGATGTCACATTTTATGAGGCGTACATGATGAGGCCTTAAGTTCCTCGGCAGGTGGAGGAAGACCATATTTGTAGGATATCGCATCAGGTGGAGGATGATGTAACTCCACCCACTCCAGATAGCATTGTATCCATTAAGGCTCCTACAGAGATGACACTGGAAGGAGATGGGATGACAGATGGGCTTTTGGAGGATACAGTGGATGGTGAGACTTAGGAGTAGGGTCATATTCAAGAGTCCATTGCAGCTAATAGACCTAGAAGGGTAATTCGTCGGCCAGTTAGATACAATGATGTCATGGTTGCATATGCTTTATCAGTAGAGATCGTTGATGATATGGTTCCTTCTACATTCATGGAGGCAGAGTCTAGTTCTGATTCGATTAGGTGGAGGGAAGCTATGCAGGAGGAGATGCAGTCTCTTCAGAAAAATGACATTTGGGAACTTGCAAAGCTACCTAAGGGGAAAAAAGCTATTGGTTGTAAGTGGGTATATGCGAAAAAAGAGGGATCTTCTATTAGGTACATAAGGTACAAAGCCAGATTGGTTGCCAAGAGATATGCACAGCTTTGAGGGCATTGATTATAGTAAGATATTTTCACCCATTGTGAAGCATTCGTTGATTCGGATTTTATTGTCATTGGTGACACAGCTGGATTTAGATTTGGTCCAGATGGATGTTAAGACAGCCTTTCTACATAGAGATTTAGATGAGAAGATCTATATAACATAACCCTTGGGATTCAAAGCTACAAGAAAGAAAGATTTTGTGTGTGTAAGCTGAAGTAATCTCTTTATGGTTTGAAGCAATCGTCGCGACAGTGGTACAAGAGATTCGACGGCTTCATGATTGGACATGGATACACGAGGAGCCCATACGATCCATTTGTTTACATGCACACGCTACAGGATGGTGAGTACATTTATTTGTTATCATATGTTAATGATATGCTTATTCCTTCCAGGAATTCATCGGCTATTCAAAAGTTAAAAAAGTCACTGTCATCCGAGTTTGAGATGAAGGATCTTAGAGAAGCTAAGAAGATATTAGGTATGGAGATCGAGAGAGACAGGGTGAAGGGGAGATTGAAGCTCACACAGATGAGTTACTTACAGAAGATGTTGAAAAAGTTCATTTTTTGTGGCAATACAAAGGTTGTGAGTACTCCATTGGCTCCTCACTTTAAGCTTTTAGCTGATATGTCACCTATTTTAGTTAAGGATAGAGATTACATGTCGAATGTTCTATATGCCAGTACGGTGGGTAGCTTGATGTATGTGATGGTGTGTACGAGATCAGATTTATCACAGGCCGTGAGCATGGTATCAAGGTACATGCACGACCCTGGGAAGGGTCATTGGGAGGCAGTGAAGTGGATTCTAAAATATATCAAAGGTACCGTGGATGTTGGGTTAGTTTTTTAGAAGAATAAAAAATTAGGCAGGATTGTATTGGTTATGTAGATTCTGATTATGCGGGGGATCTTGATAAGTGCCGATCTACTTCAGGATATGTGTTTACATTGGCAGGAGCACTGATTTGTTGGAGATGCACACTTCAGTCTACAGTGGCTCTCTCTACTACAGAGGCGGAGTATATGGTGGTGACTAAAGCTATGAATGAGGCTTCATGGTTGTATGGATTGTTGGAGGACATGAGAATTGTACAGGAGACCATTCGGGTACATTGTGATAGCATGTCCGCTATCTATTTGACAAAGAACCAAGTTTATCATACACGTACGAAGCACATTGATGTCAGATTTTACTTTGTTCGTGATGTGTTGGATGATGGAGATGTCATGTTAGAGAAGGTCCACACAAAGGACAACCCTACAGATATATTAACCAAAGTTATTTCGGGTGTTAAGTTTGGTCACTGTTTGGAACTATTAAACATTCTTCGATGTTGAGGCATTTGGAGGCCATTTTGGTAAACTATGTGAGGCTTAATTCCTTGGGGAAGAGGATATGTAGGTAGTCTTTTAGATGCAGTCGGTTGGATTAGTTGATTTCGATGGGGGAGGATTGTTTGAACTCTCGTTTTGGTTCCTGACATGTTGTGGATTGAGTTCGTTGTCATGGATTGATTTCATGGCATCCTGGACGCAACAAGTGGGATGTTTGGTTAGTATTAGTGTCAGCTTAGTTTTTGGTAAAACGTTTGCTGAGATGGAGAATTGTAGAAATGGCAACGAAGTTCAAGAGAAAACAAGCAGGAGGCATTTTGGAAGTTCACGGTCGACCGCACATGTTGCAGCGGTCGACCACGAACGTGCACATGACAGGGTTGGTCTCTGGACTTTTGGTGATCGACCATGATTGGTTCTGCGGTTGACCGCGCCAAAACCCTATAGGCGATTTGGTCTCTAGACTTTTGGCGGTCAACTGTACGATGGGTTCTGCGGTCGATCGCGTAGCAGGTTTGGGCCTGATTTTGTTTTCTAATCCGTTTCATTGTGAGTTGATATATAACCCTAAACACATTTTTTGGGGTTATGCAAGGATGATTTTGAGCAGCCTTTGAGAGAGTTTATTGTATCCTTTGTGCGAGAATTTGTGAGAGATCTAGAGAGCTTTGTTTGAGGATTTTGGTGAGATTTGTAATCCTATTTGTAATTTTTCATCTCTAATAGTAAGAACTCCCCCCACCTTGCCCCGTGGACGTAGACAACTTGTCGAACCATATAAATTCGTTATCTTACTATGATTTCTAATTTGTGCTTGTGTTTGGTTGTGATCTTTCTTATTGTCTTGTCGTGCACTATTTGGCTTTCGAGCTCCGCTACGCACAACACAAATAGTACAAGTCTAGATATCCATTAAAATGATTCTGCTAATCATCTTACCAATAAGAACATCACAGTCATCGGATGATAAGGATTTTGATGTAAGAGGCATGTCCACATATCTAGCAGGTAAACTCCCTTTAACAAAATGTAAGAAGTCTAGTATGTTGTGCTTAATATTCGCTGGAATACCCCCCAACGAAAAATTTGACCTTTAGATTCATTTGCCACGTCCCCCATATGCATGTGAGACATGCATAAGTCTCGCATTAATATGCTTGACAAAAGTAACATCTCCTTTGCTAATAATCATAAGATCATCAGCAAAATAGAGATGTGTGAGTTTCATATGCTTGCATTTAGAATGGAAATGGAAATCCATGACCTCATTTAAATCTGCAAACCCTCTACTCGCACAAAGAGATATGGAGACATTGGGTTGCCTTGCCTAACTGCATGCCCTTGCTCTTAAGGCAGAAATCATGTGCCCATTAATGGAGATATAACAGGACACATAATGCACACAAGTCACAATCCGCATCCTAAATTTTATAAGGAAAGCCTAAGCCTAGAAGAACACTATTCATGTAATTCTAAATTATTGAATCATAGGCTTTCCTCAAATCAACTTTAATAGCAACTCTAGGGCTAATATTTTTCCTTTTATACATGAGGATTAGTTCTTGTGCCATAAGGATATAATGAGAAATATTTCTCCCTTTAATAAATGCCCCTTGAGACTCATAAATCAGATCATTAATAACATCTTGAGCCTATTTGTAAGCACATTTGTAATGCGTTTATACAAAATTACTATTGGATTTTTTGTCGGAGAAAAGGCAATTTTACCTTCATGAATAGTCCCACATGGAATAATGAAATGAATAGTTGGTTGTTTAAATTACATCTCCTCTTATTGGGCTTTGAATAGTATTTTGTGTTTTATATTTTTTGGGCTTTGCATATCACACGTGCGCGCGCACGCCCCGCCTCATGCGGTACGCGCACGTTTTTTGTTTTCTCTGGCTTTATTTTGTATGTTTTTCACATGTGTAACGACTACGGGTTTATTGCGTAACGGTCGACATTATGGTGAACGTTACCGAATTAATTGCTGGATTTTATAGCGGCTCTCTAAAACTCCTATACAAGCAACCCTTCACATTCTCGAAAAGCACACAACAAAACTAACAAAACTCGTGTCTCTCTTCTCTCCTCTGCATATTATTTTCTTCTATATTTTTTGTTTTACTTTTTGGGCAACTTTCTTCATCTGAGCAAAAGCCCTGTTCTCTCGCCTGAGTACAGAGGCTAACCTATTCCGGGGGTTTTTACTGTTAGGATAGAGAGAATCATCTATGCTAGGGTGATAGGCGGGTTCTTAATCTTCTAGGGAATTGATTACACGAATGCTCCCATTCCGGCCAGATTCTATTGTTTTATTTTATTCATATTTATCTGCATGATATAATTTTATTTGATATTTTTCTAACAATCTAGAAGATTAAGTAATTACAGCTGTTAATTATTAAATATGAAAATAATTATAATTCATAATTATCTGTTACTTTAAAAAATCAAGTAACTATTACTGTTTACTAGTTTCTGTTCACGCAGATATTTGTTACTGTTCATTACTATTCAAAAGTTAATGTTTACCCGAAAATACAGTTATTGTTAATTACAGTTAATTTGATACTATTCGTTAAAAAGTTACTATTCATCAAAAATAATATAATTTACTGTTCATCCGAAATTACTTTAAATCAGTAATTAATTGCTTTCATTATTATTAATTAATGCATTTATTTAATTGTTGTTATTTAAGTTGTAATTAAGTACTAATTAATTTTAACAGTTAATTGTATCTTGTAATTGATTGTATTGTTAATTAGTTGTTGTTTTAAATTCAAAAAAAAAATTTATTATTACTTTTGGTGGATTTTCTGTCTCATTCCACTTTACATGGGAAGTACCTATTTGCATACCATAAAATGGTTGAATAATGACTCGTTCTTATTTTGATAAATGTTGTTTGCATTATTATTGTGACGACCATGTTCTCATGACTATACAACTTTTGTTTGTGAAACCTTGAAATGTTTATATTATCACGATATTATATATGCACAAGCTTTTCTAATTATTTGTTGATCAGGAAAACATGTTTTTTTGAAAAAAAATTGTTTTTCAAAATATTATAATCTCAGCTATGAACTATGAACTAGAACTTTCATGGTTTCATGCACTCGTTAGTAATATTTTATATAATTAACTTTCCTTTTGTTTTTAAGTACTTAAGTTCTCAAACAGCAAAGCATCCTCACCAAGCTAGTGAATCAAAGTAGCTAGTACATTACTGATGCAATTTTCCAAAGAAGCACTTTGTTCACATCTTGTTTATAAAAAAAATTAAAATTTAAACTGTTCTCAATAAATTTCATGTTTAATAGCTAAGAATTTTTATCATGTTTCCATGAAATTAGATCACGAATCACATATTTGGATACTTGATTTGAGTATCAACTAAGTAGCAAAGAAAAATGACCAGATTCTGCAGTGTGATATACTTACTCTTCATATTGAACTGTGTTATCAGGGCCCTACGTTGATAAGTTTATAATATGTTATATGCTTTGTAATTTATTCTATATTAATCTATTATAGACTTATTGAATATGATTGTAGAAATTGATTCCAATGCCATTTGAACACTAAAGTTTCTATTAGACATGTCTGTTCATTATCTTGAAATACCTATCCTGCTAATAAAATATTAAAAATTTGAAATTGGAAGTGCCCCCTTGGAAATAGAGGTCACACATTAAATATTTTCTACTAATGATATTTGCTTATAGTTAATGCTTTCATTTCTTTAAGCTATCAGTATGGTGCCTTCTATTATTAATAATTCCATACCTTGGATTGTTTATGCATCTAACAAGCTTAGACAGAAGGTGGCAAAAGTGAATGCATATTTTTTCAGAAACCTATGTGGTAGTTGTCTGTAGCAGATATACTTATCAATGTTATTTTTTTATGTGGGCATCATTGAAATTATATTGAAATCAGTCCATCAAATAATTAAAATTGCTGTTAGGTTCCCTTATCTTATAAGTTATTTCAAACTAATCTCTCTTCTTGCTACTTGTACTCTTGTCTGGAGAGACTAATTTCAAAATAACTTAACAACTAGGGGGCCTAATATCAATTTCAACAATATGAAGGGCTAATTTTAAAATAACTTAAGAACTAGAGGACTTGATAACTCTGTATAATGCATTCTAGACAATGTTGTGATTCTAGACTTTGTAAAGTCTAGAAAGAATCTTGCTGGCCCTTTGACTAAGGATTTATCCAAGAGTGTGGTATCAGATTCATCGAGGGAGATGAGGTTAATCCCATAAGTGAGATCACTGACAGTGGTAACCCAACCTTTATTTGGAGACTTAGTCCTAATGTAGGTTCAATATGGAAGAAACAAGCTCGACTAGTGACACTCATGTGGAGAATCGATCTAGATATATTTATATATCATTATGGTAGTATATGCTACTTCCCCTTCTCTATGGTGATGATGCTCTTATGATACAGCTGGTTAGGCTGAGTTTTACTCTTAATAAGTCCAACACATGTATTATGGAGGGTATGATATCCAGCTGTAGTATCCTTAGAGGACTTACCACGTGAGAGGAACCGTGATGGCCGCGGTTGGGGGAGAGGGCTGGGCTAACCCCTAGAAACTCTCATGAGTCGGTTTATTATGAGAATGGACTTTAACGCTCAATCCGTTTTGCTCAATAGATGAAGACTTATTGTGTGTATTTTCGTCAATACCTGTTCAAAGGGGCCTAATTCAAGGCCTAGTCCATTATGTCCCTCAGGTGACAATGAATTCACTCAGAATAGGTTCAAAGCTGAAAGCTACCTCTTCCGAATTCACGATACGAAAGGTTGCCCAATCTATATTTATTTTATGATTTATTGATTTATTTATTGATTTTTGAGTTTTCAATCAATATTACCTTTTGAGGGGGACTGTTGGATTTTTTTGTTAGAGAAAAGATAATTTTACCTTCGTGAATAGTCCCACATGGAATAATAAAATGAATAGTTGGTTGTTTAAATTGCATCTCCTCTTATTGGGATTTGAATGGTGTTTTGGGTTTTGTATTATTTGGGTTTTGCATATCACACGTGCGCGCGCATGCCACGCCACGCCGCGCCGCGCTGCACCGCACACACATGTTTTTATTTACTCTGGCTTTATTTTGCACATTTTTCCATGTGTTCAACGGCTACATGTTTATTGCATAACAGTCGATATTATGGTGAATGTTACCGAATTGATTTTGAAATGGCTCTCTAAAACCTATATAAGTAGCCCTTCTCATTCTAAAAAAACTTACAACAAAACTCTTGTTTCTCTTCTCTCCTCTGCATATTATCTTCTTCTATATTTTTTATTTTACTTTTTGGACAACTTTCTTCATCTGAGTAGAAACTCTGTTCTCTCGCCCGAGTACAGAGGTCGGACGATTCCGGGGGTTTTTACCTCTAGGGGAGAGAGGATCATCTGCGCAAGGGTGATAGGCGGGTTCTTAATCTTCTAGGGCAGTGATTACACGACTGCTCCCGTTCAAGCCAGATTTTATTATTTTATTTTATTCGGATTTATCTCCATGCTATAATTTTATTTGATATTTTTCTAACAATTTCTTTTTAGGCATGACGCTCAAGCAGGTGTGCCCTCGGCCAAATAGCCTTGGGCACAACTTGCGTTCAAAGACTCGATGGTTCACGGGATTCTGCAATTCACAACAAGTATCGCATTTCGCTATGTTCTTCATCGATGTGAGAGCCAAGATATCCGCCGGTATGATCGCACCCCTCCTTTTTAAAAATTACAACATGCAATGGCTGTGAAATCAGATGAATGATTTGGACAAGCAATCTTAGTAACAATTGTAATAGATGTTAAATTAATAGATTTAAGAAGTTTACCTTAGCGAAAGAAGTCTTGAATAGCCTTGATTATATCATCTCCAATAATTTGCGAGTAAGTCTTGAAAATTTTGGAAATAAATCCATTAGGTCCTGGGCTCTTCACATTGCTTATCTGAAACATAGCATTCTTAATCTCCCAAGCTTCAACAGGTTTGCATAGCATAATACACTGATAGGTACCTGTTGCCAAGATGTCCTACATGATAAGAATATTAGTAGAAGATGAACCCAACAAACCTTTCAGAAGGATAGAATTTTTTCTTGAACATCCTCTTGAGAGGTCAACTTTGAGTCCTGCACACAATTATATAGTGAGAGTATTGAATTCATAGTTCTTCTTTGATTCATAATGATACGGAAGAATGAGGAATTAGTATCACCAAATTTGATCCAATTGATCCTGGCTTTCTGATGTAAATAACAACCTTCAAGTTGAAGAAGCTTATAAAAATCTTTTGCTTTAGCCATTTCTAGAGATCGGAGCTTTTGATCATATAGATTTTGTTGAACATTGGCTTGAGCAAAAAGTAAATCATCCCTTATTTTATTAACTCTAGCTCCAATCGATCTCTTTATTGAATTTATTCAAAGCGTATTTGACTGACTTTAATTTTTGAGAAATCTAATATAATTTTGTGTCTTTATATTGCTTAGGCCAACTGTGAGAGATAACATCAGTATATAACTCATACTCACACCAGTATGAAAAGATCTTTTTTTTTTTTTTGAAAAGGCAGGTAGAAACTCACTATAAACTAATTAAATCACCATCACCTCCTCTTCTTTCCTCATCAAACCTGTTAACCCTCTCAGCCATGGCTTTTTGTATGCTAGACCAGCGATTCAAATTTTCAAATTAGTTCCTCTTTTGATATTTTTAAATTAGTCCACTAATCTTTTGAGTTTTTTAAAATTAGCCCCTCAAATCTTGATATTATAAAATTATACCCCAAATCTCTTTTTTTTAAATGCAGATAGGGTATCTTAATCAGCCAAGTTCTTAACAACACTCTGTTTAAAAAACAAAGGGACAGAAACAAACCAAAAATAAGAGGACAAACAGTTAACAGACTTAGCTAGGGAATGAGCAACACCATTACCGGTGCGCCTTATATACGAAACTTTAGAGCAGCCAGTAATAGTCAGACCAGCGCGAACATCATCTGCAATAGAAGCCAAGGAAGCAAAAAAAAAGGAGAGTCCACCAAGAAGACAACCTTTAGAGAGTTAATTTCCACCACTGAAATCCTACAGTTCAGACATCGAACAAAGAGAATGCCTTCCAGGACAGCCAACAGCTTCGCATGATCCACAGACATAGGACTCCAGATCCCCATAGAGTAGCAATCAATCACACATCTATGGTGATCCCAAATAACACCTCCCAAACAATTAATATCTCCTTTTAGAGGAACAACAACATCTGTGTTAAGTTTCAGCAAACCAGGAGTAGAGGATACCAAGCAGAAGACCATTTGGGAAGGGTGATAATGTCACAGGAGAGACCTCTAACTCTATCCCCTTCCTCCATAAAACATAGAATCTGAGTCACCAAGACCGAGGCCTCTCTAACACCACCACCATGAGAGTGCATATTCCTTTCCCCCCATATAAACCACATGGTTATGAAAGCCAAAGCTAGAGAGTCCCCAGGACAAACAGAGGTGAGATGGAAAAGGAAATCACCACAAGACGTGCCTCAAAAACCATTAATCACTTCCCTAAGATCTAAGGACTCCCACACTAAATGATCAAAAGAGCAAATGGTGAAGATATGAAGGACAGTCTCAAAGGCAGCAGCGCAAATACGGCAACTAGGGGCACAGAGATCCTCCTGCGAGATAAACCAGCTAAGGTGGGGAGAGCATCATAGAACAAACGTCAAAGGAATACTCTAATGTTCGATGGGATCTTCGCATGCTAGATCAAGGACCATCACTTCGTTACCTTAGAATCCAAGGTGGAAGCAGTATCAGGCATAGTGTGGCGAAGAAGTCATAATCTACTCTTAACTGTGTAGCACCCCTTCTCCTCATAATGCCAAATGAGTCTATCAGGGACAAGAGAAGGCATCAGTAGGATAAATGAAATGTCCTCTTGATCTACCTGCCAAAAGAGGTAGCAATCAGCTTATGATTCCAAGTACCCAAAGTAGAGATCAGATTAGCCACCCTTCTAAAAGGGTCGATCGAAGAAGTGATTGGCCTGAAAGAAAAGGGCCTTGGGATCCATGGGTCAGCACTGATAGAGACACTCTGGCCATCACCTATCCTCCATCTCAAACCTTGAGCCAGGATCTCTCTTCCCTAGATATTGCTCCGCCATAAATAAGAGCAGCCAGGGCTGACACTAGCTGAAAGGAAGTCTGAGTCCCTGAAATACTTCCCCTTCAAAACCCTACTAGCCAGAGAAGAAGGGTCTTGAATGATTCTCCATGTCTGCTTAGCCACCAATGCCTGATTAAACATATGTAGATCTCTAAAGCCTAGACCACCCTCTGACTTTGCACGACACACCTTCTGCCACCTAACCCAGTGAATCTTTCTCCTACCAGAAGTTGATTCCTACCAGAATCTCATAATGATAGACTCAATCTCCTTGCACAAAGAAATTAGAATGCAAAAGATACTCATCACATAGCATGAGATCACCTACAAAACAGCTTTCACCATAACCTCTCGTCCCCAACTAAGAAAAGAGCCCTTCCCCAAGCTTGGACTCTTTTCCAGACTGAGTCTCTGATTGAAGCATAAGTCTGACGAAAGCTTCTTCCAACCACCGAAGGGAGGCCTAAGTACCGATCACGTGACTGGGCCCTATCAAGCCCCAAGACAGAGAAAATAGAGGCCCTACTATCCTCATCTACACAGGGGCTAAATATGATTGCAGACTTTTGAAAATTGACTTTCTAACCGATTGTAGCCTCATATAGTAGCAGAGTACTCTGGACAGTCTGTGTAGCAGCCTGAGAGGCCTGAATAAAAACCAAAGAGTTATCTGCAAAGAATAAGTAAGAAATCCTTAGCCCTGACCGGGAACAAGATAACCCTCTGATGCACCTATTCTTCTCCTATCTGATGATCGGTTTCGAGAGAGCTTCTGTACAGAGAAGAAATAAATATAGAGATAGTGGGTATCCTTATCGCAGACCACAAGTAGAAGCGACCTAACCCACAATTTGCCCATTTAGGTAAAAAGAAAGTGAGGAAGTAGAGATACTATCCAAGATGAGATGCCTCCAATGATCTGAAAATCCTATGACCTGAAGAGCCTTGTCAATAAACCCCCATTCCACTCTATCATATGTCTTACTCATATTCAATTTTAGTGCCATATAGCTAGACTGACCCCGTCCCCTTTTTTTGCAATGTGTAGAGAAGTTCAAAAGCAATAATGACATTTTCCTGAATTGATTTCCCTAGGACAAAGGCACTTTGAAAGCATCCGATCAATCCGCTAAGAACTCGCTTCAACCTATTAGTAATGGTTTTTATGACAATCTTGTAGACCATATTACATAGATCAATGGGTCTAAAATCTGCCACAGTCTCAGGTGAATCCTTTTTAGGGATGAGAACCACATTGGTTTTATTCCAAGACCTGATAGACGAGCCCCTATTTAGAATCCTTAAACATACAGCCGAAATATCTGGGCTAATAACAGATCACTAGGACTAAAAACAGGATGCATGGAAGCTATCTGGACCGGGTGCCTTAGAAGGGCCCATAGATTGAAGAGCACCCCATACATCATCACCTGTAAAAGGCTCATAAATGATCCAGAGGTCATCCACTGAAAGCTTAGAAGAGATAGCACCACCCACCTTAGCCAAAACCTCCTCTGAAGGAGTGGAAGAAGAAAATAGTTCTGAGAAATACTCCTCAATAAGCATTGCAATTCCCACCTGATCCTCCACCCAAGTGCCATTAGGATGACGTAGATGGCTAATAAAGTTCTTCCTCCTCCTAGCGGAAGCTATAATATGGAAGAATTTGGTGTTACGGTCCCCGTCTGGGAGCCAATCAACCCTAGCTTGCTGTCGCCAGAAGCTCTCTTCCCTATACTTAAGAACCTCCCTCTCCTTCTCAAGTCTTCGGATCTTAGCCATACGATCCCCCATATCAGGAGAAGAGTAGACAGAGTGGAGCTTTCGCTGAATAAATGATAATATGTGCCTCCATCCACCAAAACGATCTTTGCGCTAACTACTGAGATTTGTAGTACAAGACCCTAGCTTCTAACAAACTGATTCACATAGACCCTGTTGTGTGAAGATCCCAGGCTAGACCCTGCTAATAACATCACTCAAATCATCCTCTTTGAGCCAGAAGGCTTCAAAGCAGAAGGGACGGCCATGCCTAACTAGAAGGGGGCGAGGAGTAGCAAAATATAACATAATAGGACGATGGTTAGAAATAGAGAAATCCAAGTGGTGTACCTCAGCAGCGGGAAATATGTCACGCCAGCCAGAGTCAGCTACCATCCTATCCAAGCGCTCTTGTATATGAGATGTACCAGTCTGACGATTATTCCAAGTGAAGGTGTGCCTACAATACCCCAGATCAAGTAGCTCACAATGCAGCAGAACATTCTAGAAATCTAGCATTCTCGAAACATGCGCATGTCTACCACCCAGCTTCTCCCCTGGACTCATCATAGCATTAAAGTCACCTCCACATAACCATGGCTCAGAAGAAAGACCCATCAACCTTCTTAACAGCTCCCAGGACTGGTACCATAAGTGTTTCTGAGGCTGGCCATAAAACCCGGTGAATCGCCATTTCCTTCCCGCTAAGTCAACAACTAATGCGTCAATGTACCCCAGAGAAAAAGAATGAATAGTCACATCCATTTCATTGCCCTATAGTAACATGAGTCCACCACTTCTGTCTCTACTATCCACCATAAAGAAATTCTAGAAACCCAACTGAGATCTCATTATCTGCACCCACCTACCAGAAAGTCTAGTCTCTGAAAAAAAGACTAGACTTGGGGAATGAGTCTGCATCAATCTGCGGAAAGCAGTCAATGTTTCAGGGTTCCCTAGTCCCTAAACGTTCCAACAAAAGCAACTCATGGCTCCTGGCGCCCCTGGC
Organism: Asparagus officinalis; assembly: GCF_001876935.1. Lineage (NCBI taxonomy): Eukaryota > Viridiplantae > Streptophyta > Magnoliopsida > Asparagales > Asparagaceae > Asparagus > Asparagus officinalis. Next base: position 296,867 of record NW_017972353.1, read on the forward strand.
CACCAGGATGCGCCTCAACAAGAGTAGAATCTAGACTGAAAATCACTAATTGTGCCCTCTTCTCATGTACATCCGAAGGATCCTTCAGAAAATCTTTCCTACATTTGCCTCCTTTCTCTTTCTATTTGGAGCCCTACTGTCTAGACCCTCTAGCAAGCCTCTTCTAGGTCGATATAGCCCACTTTCCGGAGGTGGATGTGGAAACTGTAACGTCATGTAAATCGGAGCCAACACCGGTATCCATAGGCAAGGGTACAGGAGAGGTTTCACACCTCACTGTGACTAGAATGATCTGTAGTGGAGCACTACCACATGAATCCTCATCCTGAATATCATCTGAGACCACCCGAGATGATGGTTATTTCTACCCTGCACGATCTGCTTCAATTACTCTAGAAGATCGAGTCTCAAAGGCCTTGAAAGATGCAAGGGGTTCTCTGAGCCAAGAACCATATCTGCTTTTGGATGTGATAAAAATACCATCGACTTGTACACTTCGCTGAGCCAAGAACCATATCTGCTTTTGGATGTGATAAAAATACCATCGACTTGTACACTTCGTTTGTCATACTCAGCAGCTTTGTGGCCTGCTTTTGGATGTGATAAAAATACCATCGACTTGTACACTTCGTTTGTCATACTCAGCAGCTTTGTGGCCAATAATGCCACATGAAAAGCAAATGTCAGGAAGTCTCTTAAGCTTCTTAATCTCTCCGGTCTCTTCAAAGCAAACTCGTATGCCTCTTTTTTTAGAGGCTTAGTAATATCCATAAGAATTCTCAGTCGTATCTTGTTATCCCGCAAATCAATCCCTTTAGGTTCTCTTATAAGCGAGCGAGTCATAGTCTCTAGCGCACCTCTCGTTCATCGCAGCCAGTGGTACATTCTTGACATTTACCCAAAATAAAGTTAAAGAGAAATCTAGAGAAGTTGGGGCACCGACCCTACGAGGAACAATCAAATTGAACAAGTTCCTTTCAAAGCACCATGGCACACCATCAAGCACTTTCTCCCTATCTGCATCGAAACCGAATCCGAAAAGGAAAATATTCCTTCCACTGTAATGTTCCATCTAGAAGGGGACATCTACAATCTGCACCTTCCTAAGGACACGCTCAAGACCATCTCTATTAGCAATCTTTCTACCAAAAACCTTCCCCAAGAGACAGTTGTTAAGGGAAGGCGAATATGTCCGATCCTTAGTTGATAGAAAAACAGGGTCATCTTTGTCATCTAAGCTGTATTTGGTACAAAGCTCGACTAGCCCATCATCATCAATTCTCGCCATGTTCCAAATTGATTTGGAGCCAAGAGGCTACTTGAAACGGTGATGCCGTTAATATAAGACCGATAGATGGTATTACGATAGATGGTATTAAAATGGCGATGCCATTAATTTGAGTCTGAGAGACGGCTTAAACGGCGATGCCGTTAATTAGAGACCGAAAGGCGGTCCTGAAATGGCGATGCCGTTATTTGAATATAAAACGGTGATGCCGTTAATTAAATATGAAATGGTGATGTCGTTAAATAAATATTAAATGGCGATGCCGTTAATTAACTATGAAACGATGACGTCGTTCGTGTGAGCTGAGAGATAGCTACATCGGAGGCCGAGATGTGGGAAACTCCAAAGACTGTCGTGAGGGTTAGGGACGAGACTCAGATCTCGCCAAATAATTCATCGCAAAACTATCGGAGTGAGACAGGAAGGGTCGTGCCTCACAAAGATTTTAGAAACTGGCCAGAAAAAAATAAAAATATATGGTCGTGCCGATGGAGATCCGTCACGAGGGAGGGGAGAGAAGCGTTAAGCGCTTCAAGAGGAAAAGGAACGGACTGAGATTTAGGGTTTTCAAAACCCTAGAGAGGGGGGTGGCTACAAGAGAGAGAGAGCCGACTGGAAACTAGGGTATTTAAAACACTAGAGAGGGCGGCAAAAAGAGAGAGAGCCGACGATACCATCAATGAAAAGATCTTTCCTATCTTCAATCTTGTAGTGGATATATTGAGCATTGACATAGAGGACATGAATAGTAACAAGATGATCATCCCATACGAGAAAAATCCTACTATGCATATCCAAACTAAAATTATGTAAATAATTTTAGTCAGGAGCACATTTCTTCACAACCAGCTCCACATTAGAAAAAAAATTATTTCAACAAGAACCACAATAATCAACCTGTGAGTTTTGATCAAAATTTTAACCTCTTTTTGTTTATTATAGTGGTAAGTCCCCTATTGTTCCAACAAGATATAGGATTCATATAGGTTTAGAAGGAACCTTGTCTTGTTGGAGATTTCTTCATATTTCTAAATAGTTGAGCAGAAAAATCAATAAATATATCCAGACCTCTTTCATGCACTGGGACAGTTTAAAAGCTATTAGAGGTGCTAACATTGCTTGGTGGGGAGAGGAGTACTAGCTGCAGCCGCGAGAGCACATCACTCGCGCTGTAGCAGGGACATGTGTCCTTATATATCCTTGTAGCGAACACATGTCCTAGCCACAGTGCGAGTGCAGTGCACTCACGGTTGTGGCTAGAATTGCTTTGGTGGAGGAGTAGAATTATTTTTTGCCTTATCCTTGGCAGAAATTTATTTTCAAGCATTCTCCTTGGGAAAAAGAACATGACGGGTAGTAAGAACAAGCTCATGCCTAGGCTCATTTTGAACAGAGAAATCTTGCTTTAAGGGAGCTTGAGAAGGAGGAACACACTCTTGCCTAAACCCTCTTTGAATAGGAACTTCTTGATTTATCTCACTTATAGTTTCATTTGATGGAGGAACCTAGGGATGCTTAGAAACCCACGTCGTCATCCCATTCTTTTTAGGAGAATTATTAATTCCACGACCAAAATTTTTACCCTGAGTATATTTTGGAGTTATCCATTCATACTCTATACTCTAAAAGAATTCTGAACTATTTGGACTTTTAAGATTGAGGATTTTTAGTAATTCAAATTATGCTCGAATCTCAACACAATTTTTTACAAGACCTATTCTCTCTTTACTAGCATTCACGCCACCGGTGCATATAGGTTTTCGTATAGTACTTGCGATCCTACTTAGGGCCTTGCTATTCCACAAATTAGATCTACAGACCGAGGTTTAAGGGTCATAAGTTTGTTATCAAAAGTTTAAGGCCCTTGTTGTAAAATAATTGTTCTCAGTTCAATAAATTCAAATTTGAAATGAAAAGTTCTTTAATCCATCATCAAGACTTCAATTATATCCACATCAATCCAATGTTTATCAATTAGATGTTTGGGTAGCCCACTGCAAGAGGCTCCCACCATTGTGGGCTCTGAGGAGGGTCAGATATACGCTGCCATACCCCCGCATACGAAGAGATTGTTTTCACGATTTGACCCATGACCTCTAAGTCACAAGACAACAACATTACCGTTACGCCAAGGCTCACCCCCCTTATCAATAAAATCTTTAATAGCCAAGAAAAGATGCTTTAAAACTAAATATATACCCAACTAAAGCATCATCCCATTCCCTTAGATCCAGATCCCATTAAGCATTATAAAATTGAATATTTGACGAATCTCCAAATTGTTGCGGAAAAAAGAGAGATTAAGACCCCTTATTCTTTAATCTATTTGTAATTACAATTATTGCCCTAGTCGTTGCTTTAGAAGCCACTGAAACCTCTCCTGAAGTAGTTGGAATCAAAATCTAAACAGAGATTAAATTAAAAGTGGAAAAGAAGGAATGCAAGTTGAGAAGATAAAATTAAAAGTGGAGAAGACGAAATGCAAGTTGAGGTGTGTGTGTGTGTGGGGGGGGGGGGGAAAAAATCATGAAGCCCACAATATTAGTGAAGAGCAATCATGCGCCCACATTTTCACCCTTCAGATGGAACCCTCTTAGATTCATATAGGTTTAGAAGGAACCCTCTTAGATCTTACCTCTCTCTAGTCAGTATTAGGTTGTCTTGTTGGAGATTTCTTCTTATTTCCAAATAGTTGAGCGAAAAAATTAATAAATATATCCAGATCTCTTTTACGCACTAGGACAGTTTAAAAGCTATTAGAGGTGCTAAAATTGCTTGGTGGGGAGAGGAATGCTAGTTGCAGTCGCGAGTGCACATCACTCGCGCTAATAGCAGGGACTTGTGTCTTTACATGTCCTTGTAGTGGGCACATGTCCCAGCAACAGAGGAAGTGCAGTACACTCACGGCTGGGGCTAGAATTGCTTTGGTGGAGAAGGAGTAGAATTATTTTTTGCCTTATCATTGGCAGAAATTTATTTACAAGCATTCTCCCTGGGAAAAGGAACATGAGGGGTAGTAAGAACAAGCTCATGCCTAGGCTCTTTTTGAACAGAGAAATCTAGCTTTAAGGGAGCTTGAGAAGAAGGAACACACTCTTGCCTAAACTCTCTTTGAATAGGAACTTCTTGATTTATCTCACTTATAGTTTCATTTGATGGAGGAACCTAGGGATACTTAGAAACCCACATCTTCTTCCCATTCTTTTTAGGAGATTTATCAATTCCATGACCAAAATTTTTACGCTGAGTATATTTTGGAATTATCCATTCATACTCTATACTCTAAAAGAATTCTTAACTATTTGGACTCTTAAGTGGAAGGATTTTTAGTAAATCAAATTATGCTCGAATCTCAACACAAATTTTTACAAGACCTATTCTCTCTTTACTAGCAGTCACGCCACCAGTGCATATAGATTTTACTATAGTACTTGCAATCCTACTTAGGGCTTTGCTATTCCACAAATTAGATCTACAGACCGAGGTTTAAGGATCATAAGTTTGTTATTAAAAGTCTAAGGCCCTTGTTGTAAAATAATTGTTCGCAGTTTAATAAATTTAAATTTGAAATGAAAATTTCTTTAATCCATCATCAAGACTTCAATTATATCCACATCAATCCAATGTTCATCAATAAAATGTTTGGGTAGCCCACTGCAAGAGGATCCCACCATTGTGGGCTCTGGAAAGGGTTAGATGTACGCAGCCTTACCCCCATATACAAAGAGGATGTTTTTCAGGATTTGACTCATGACCTCTAAATCACGAGAACAACATTACCATTACAACAAAGGCTTACCCTCCTTATCAATAAAATCTTTAATAGCCAAGAAAAGATGCTTTAAAACCAAATATATACCCAACTAAATCATCATCCCATTCCCTTAGATCCAGATCCCATTCCGCATTATCAAATTGAATATTTGACGAATCTCCAAATTGTTGCGGAAAAAAGGGTGATTAAGACACCTTATTCTTTAATCTATTTGTAATTACAATGGTTGCCTAAGTCGTTGCTTTAGAAGCCACTGGAACCTCTCCTGAAGTTGTTGGATTCAAAATCTAAATAGAGATTAAATTGAAAGTGGAAAAGAAGAAATGCAAGTTGAGAAGATGAAATTAAAAGCGGAGGAGACAAATTGCAAGTTGAGGTGTGTGTGTGTGGGGGGGGGGGTTAAAAA
>NW_017972353.1:302804-325324 GCF_001876935.1 Asparagus officinalis
GGGGGGGGGGGGGATCTAAAAAAATTGGAGAAAAATCATGAAGCGCACAATATTAGTGAAGAGCAATCGTGCACCCACATTTTCACCCTTTAGAAGGAACCCTCTTAGATTCATATAGGTTTAGAAGGAACCCTCTTAGATCTTACCTCTCTCTAGTCAGTATTAGGTTTTCTTGTTGGAGATTTCTTCTTATTTCCAAATAGTTGAGCGAAAAAATCAATAAATATATCCAGAGATCTTTCATGCACTGGGACAGTTTAAAAGCTATTAGAGGTGCTAACAATGCTTGGTGGGGAGAGGACTGCTAGTTGTAGTCACGAGTGCAAATCACTCGCGCTGTAGCAGGGACATGTGTCCTTACATGTCCTTGTAGCGGGCACATGTCCCAGCCACAGAGTAAGTATAGTGCACTCACGACTGTGGCTAGAATTGCGGGCACATGTCCCAGCCACAGAGTAAGTATAGTGCACTCACGACTGTGGCTAGAATTGCTCTGGTGGAGAAGGAGTAGAATTATTTTTTGCCTTATCTTTGGCATAAATTTATTTCCAAGCATTCTACCTGGGAAAAGGAACATGAGGGGTAGTAAGAACAAGCTCATGCCTAGGCTCATTTTGAACAGAGAAATCTTGCTTTAAGGGAGCTTGAGAAGGAGGAACACACTCTTGCCTAAACTCTCTTTGAATAGGAACTTCTTGATTTATCTCACTTATAGTTTCATTTGATGGAGGAACCTAGGGATGCTTAGAAACCCACATCTTCTTCCCATTATTTTTAGGAGGTTTATCAATTCCATGACCAAAATTTTTACGCTGAGTATATTTTGGAGTTATCCATTCATACTCTATACTCAAAAAGAATTATTAACTATTTGGACTCTTAAGAGTGAGGATTTTTAGTAATTCAAATTATGCTCGAATCTCGACACAAATTTTTACAAGACCTATTCTCTCTTTTCTAGCAGTCATGCCACCGGTGCATATAGATTTTATTATAGTACTTGCAATCCTACTTAGGGCCATGCTATTCCACAAATTAGATCTACAGACTGAGGTTTAAGGATCATAAGTTTGTTATCAAAAGTCTAAGGCCCTTGTTGTAAAAATTTGTTCTCAGTTCGATAAATTAAAATTTGAAATGAAAAGTTCTTTAATCCATCATCAAAACTTCAATTATATCCACATCAAATAAATGTTTATCAATAAAATGTTTTGGTAGCCCACTGCAAGAGGAACCCACCATTGTAGGCTCTGGAAAGGGTCAGATGTACGTAGCCTTACCCCCGTATACGAAGAGGCTGTTTTCAGGATTTGACTCATGACCTTTAAGTCACTAGGCAACAACATTACCATTACACCAAGGCTCACCCTCCTTATCAATAAAATGTTTAATAGCCAAGAAAAGATGCTTTAAAACCAAATATATATCCAACTAAAGCATCATCCCATTCCCTTAGATCCAGATCCCATTCCGCATTACCAGATTGAATATTTGACGAATCTCCAAATTGTTATGGAAAAAAAGAGAGATTAAGACCCCTTATTCTTTAATCTATTTGTAATTACAATTGTTGCCCAAGTCGTTGCTTTAGAAGCCACTTGAACCTCTCCTGAAGTAGTTAGATTCAAAATCTAAATATAGATTAAATTGAAAGTAGAAAAGAAGAAATGCAAGTTGAGAAGATGAAATTAGAAGTGGAGGAGACGAAATGCAAGTTGAGGTATGTGTGTGTGTGTGTGCCAGGGGGGGAGCATCTAAAAAAATTGGAGAAAAATCATGAAGCCCACAATATTAGTGAAGAGCAATCATGCGCCCACATTTTCACCCTTCAGATGGAACCCTCTTAGATTCATATAGGTTTAGAAGGAACCCTCTTAGATCTTACCTCTATCTAGCCAGTATTAGGTTGTCTTTTTAAAGATTTCTTCTTATTTCCAAATAGTTGAGCGAAAAACTCAGTAAATATATCCAGATCTCTTTCATGCACTGGGACAGTTTAAAAGCTATTTGAGGTGCTAGCATTGCTTGGCGGGGATCGCGAGTGCACATCACTCGCGTTGTAGCAGGGACATGTGTCCTTACATGACCTTGTAGAGGGCACATGTCCCAACCACAGAGCGAGTGCAGTGCACTCACGGCTATGGCTAGAATTGCTCTGGTGGAGAAGGAGTAGAATTATTTTTTGCCTTATCCTTGGCAGAAATTTATTTCCAAGCATTCTCCCTGGGAAAAGGAACATGAGAGGTAGTAAGAACAAGCTCATGCCTCGGCTCATTTTGTACAGAGAAATCTTGCTTTAAGGGAGCTTGAGAAGGAGGAACACACTCTTGTATAAACTCTCTTTGAATAGGAACTTCTTGATTTATCTCACTTATAGTTTAATTTGATGGAGGAACCTAGGGATGCTTAGAAACCCACATCTTCTTGCCATTCTTTTTAGGAGATTTATCAATTCCATGACCAAAATTTTTACGCTGAGTATATTTTGGAGTTATCCATTCATACTCTATACTCTAAAAGAATTCTTAACTATTTGGACTCTTAAGTGGAAGGATTTTTAGTAAATCAAATTATGCTCGAATCTCAACACAAATTTTTACAAGACCTATTCTCTCTTTACTAGCAGTCACGCCACCGGTGCATATAGATTTTCCTATAATACTTGCAATCCTACTTAGGGCCTTGCTATTCCACAAATTAGATCTACAGACCGAGGTTTAAGGATCATAAGTTTGTTATCAAAAGTCTAAGGCCCTTGTTGTAAAATAATTGTTCTCGGTTCAATAAATTCAAATTTGAAATGAAAAGTTCGTTAATCCATCATCAAGACTTTAATTATATCCACATCAATCCAATGTTTATCAATAAAATGTTTGGGTAGCCAACTGCAAGAGGATCCCACCATTGTGGGCTCTGGAAAGGGTCAGATGTACGCAGCCTTACCCCCGTATAAGAAGAGGCTGTTTTTTAGGATTTGACTCATGACCTCTAAGTCACAAGAACAACATTACCATTACGCCAAAGGCTTACCCTCCTTATCAATAAAATCTTTAATAGACAAGAAAAGATGCTTTAAAACCAAGTATATACCCAACTAAATCATCATCCCATTCCCTTAGATCCAGATCCCATTCTGCATTATCAAATTGAATATTTGACGAATCTCCAAATTGTTGCGGAAAAAAGGGAGATTAAGACCCCTTATTCTTTAATCTATTTGTAATTACAATTGTTGCCTAAGTCGTTGGTTTAGAAGCCACTGGAACCTCTCCTGAAGTTGTTGGATTGAAAATCTAAATAGAGATCAAATTGAAAGTTGAAAAGAAGAAATGCAAGTTGAGAAGATGAAATTGAAAGTGGAGGAGACGAAATGCAAGTTGAGGGTTGTGTGTGTGTTAGGGTGGGGGGGCATCTAAAAAAATTGGAGAAAAATCATGAAGCCCACAATATTAGTGAAGAGCAATCATGCGCCCACATTTTCACCCTTCAGATGGAACCCTCTTAGATTCATATAGGTTTAGAAGGAACCCTCTTAGATCTTACCTCTCTCTAGCCAGTATTAGGTTGTCTTTTTGGAGATTTATTCTTATTTCCAAATAGTTTAGCGGAAAAATCAGTAAATATATCCAGATCTCTTTCATGCACTGGGACAGTTTAAAAGCTATTTGAGGTGCTAGCATTGCTTGGCGGGGATCGCGAGTGCACATCACTCGCGTTGTAGCAGGGACATGTGTCCTTACATGACCTTGTAGAGGGCACATGTCCCAACCACAGAGCGAGTGCAGTGCACTCACGGCTATGGCTAGACTTGCTCTGGTGGAGAAGTAGTAGAATTATTTTTTGCCTTATCCTTGGCAAAAATTTATTTCCAAGCATTCTCCTTGGGAAAAGGAACATGAGGGGTAGTAAGAACAAGCTCATGCCTAGGCTCATTTTGTACAGAGAAATCTTGCTTTAAGGGAGCTTGAGAAGGAGGAACACACTCTTGCCTAAACTCTCTTTGAATAGGAACTTCTTGATTTATCTCACTTATAGTTTTATTTGATGGAGGAACCTAGGGATGCATAGAAACCCACATCTTCTTCCCATTCTTTTTAGGAGATTTATCAATTCCATGACCAAAATTTTTACGCTGAGTATATTTTGGAGTTATCCCTTCATACTCTATACTCTAAAAGAATTCTTAACTATTTGGACTCTTAAGTGGAAGGATTTTTAGTAAATCAAATTATGCTCGAATCTCAACACAAATTTTTACAAGACCTATTCTCTCTTTACTAGCAGTCACGCCACCGGTGCATATAGATTTTCCTATAGTACTTGCAATCCTACTTAGGGCCTTGCTATTCCACATATTAGATGTTTAGACCGAGGTTTAAGAATCATAAGTTTGTTATCAAAAGTCTAAGGCCCTTGTTGTAAAATAATTGTTCTCAGTTCAATAAATTCAAATTTAAAATGAAAAGTTCTTTAATCCATCATCAAGACTTTAATTATATCCACATTAATCCAATGTTTATCAATAAAATGTTTGGGTAGCCCACTGCAAGAGGATCCCACCACTGTGTGCTCTGGAAAGGGTCAGATGTACGCAGCCTTACCCCCGTATACGAAGAGGCTATTTTTCAGGATTTGACTCATGACCTCTAAGTCACAAGAACAACATTACCATTACGCCAAAGGCTTACCCTCCTTATCAATAAAATCTTTAATAGCCAAGAAAAGATGCTTTAAAACCAAATATATACAAAGGCTTACCCTCCTTATCAATAAAATCTTTAATAGCCAAGAAAAGATGCTTTAAAACCAAATATATACCCAACTAAATCATCATCCCATTCAAAATCTTTAATAGCCAAGAAAAGATGCTTTAAAACCAAATATATACCCAACTAAATCATCATCCCATTTCCTTAGATCCAGATCCCATTCCGCATTATCAAATTGAATATTTGACGAATCTCCAAATTGTTGCGAAAAAAAGGGAGATTAAGACCCCTTATTCTTTAATATATTTGTAATTACAATTGTTGACTAAGTCATTGCTTTAGAAGCCACTGGAACCTCTCCTGAAGTTGTTGGATTCAAAATCTAAATAGAGATTAAATTAAAAGTTGAAAAGAAGAAATGCAAGTTAAGAAGATGAAATTGAAAGTGGAGGAGACGAAATGCAAGTTGAGGGTTGTGTGTGTTTTAGGGGGGGTGGGGAATCTAAAAAAATTGGAGAAAAATCATGAAGCCCACAATATTAGTGAAGAGCAATCGTGCACCCACATTTTCACCCTTCAGAAGGAACCCTCTTAGATTCATATAGGTTTAGAAGGAACCCTCTTAGATCTTACCTCTCTCTAGTCAGTATTAGGTTGTTTTGTTGGAGATTTCTTCTTATTTCCAAATAGTTGAGCGGAAAAATCAATAAATATATCCAGATCTCTGTCATGCATTGGGACAGTTTTAAAGCTATTAGAGGTGCTAACATTGATTGGTGGGGAGAGGAATGCTAGTTTCAGTCGGGAGTGCACATCACTCGCGCTGTAGTAGGGACATGTGTCCTTACATGTCCTTGTAGAGGGCACATGTCCCAACCACAGAGCGAGTGCAGTGCACTCACGGCTATGGCTAGAATTGCTCTGGTGGAGAAGGAGTAGAATTATTTTTTGCCTTATCCTTGGCAGAAATTTATTTCCAAGCATTCTCCCTGGGAAAAGGAACATGAAAGTAGTAAGAACAAGCTCTTGCCTAGGCTCTTTTTGAACAGAGAAATCTTGCTTTAAGGGAGCTTGAGAAGGAGGAACACACTCTTGCCTAAACTCTCTATGAATAGGAACTTCTTGATTTATCTCACTTATAGTTTCATTTGATGGAGGAACCTAGGGATACTTAGAAACCCACATCTTCTTCCCATTCTTTTTAGGAGATTTATGAATTCCATGACCAAAATTTTTACGCTGAGTATATTTTGGAATTATCCATTCATACTCTATACTCTAAAAGAATTCTTAACTATTTGGACTCTTAAGTGGAAGGATTTTTAGTAAATCAAATTATGCTCGAATCTCAACACAAATTTTTACAAGACTTATTCTATCTTTACTAGCACCGGTGCATATAGATTTTCCTATAGTACTTGTAATCCTACTTAGGGCCTTGCTATTCCACAAATTAGATCTACAGACCGAGGTTTAAGGATCATAAGTTTGTTATCAAAAGTCTAAGGCCCTTAATGTAAAATAATTGTTCTCAGTTAAATAAATTCAAATTTTAAATGAAAAGTTCTTTAATCCATCATCAAGACTTCAATTATATCCACATCAATCCAATGTTTATCAATAAAATGTTTGGGTAGCCCACTGCAAGAGGATCCCACCATTGTGGGCTCTGGAGAGGGTCAGATGTACGCAGCCTTACCCACGCATATGAAGAGGCTGTTTTTAGGATTTGAGTCATGACCTCTAAGTAACAAGGCAACAACATATATTACCATATACGCCAAGGCTCAGCCTCCTTATCAATAAAATCTTTAATAGCCAAGAAAAGATGCTTTAAAACCAAATATATACCCAACTAAAGCATCATCCCATTCCCTTAGATCCAGATCCCATTCTGCATTATCAAATTGATTATTTGACGAATCTCCAAATTGTTGCAGAAAAAAAGAGAGATTAAGACCCCTTATTCTTTAATCTATTTGTAGTTACAATTGTTGCCCAAGTCGTTGCTTTAGAAGCCACTGGAACCTCTCATGAAGTAGTTGGATTCAAAATCTAAATAGAGAATAAATTGAAAGTGGAAAAGAAGAAATGCAAGTTGGGAAGATAAAATTAAAAGTGGAGGAGACGAAATGCAAGTTGAGGGTTGTGTGTGTGTTGGGTGGGGGGGATCTAAAAAAATTGGGGAAAAATTATGAATTGCACAATATTAGTGAAGAGCAATCGTGCGCCCACATTTTCACCCTTCAGACTCTCTCAAGTTTAGTGCTACAACTAGCAGAGATATTCTATAGAAAGTATGCGTGGGTTCTAATATGTTATCTTAAGGATCGATTGAAGTGGTTAGTTAAGGAGCCATATGGAGGATATTTCTCTCACTTTCTGACAAATATGGTTGAAATACAAAGAAGTTTCAATTTTATTCAAAAAGCTAATAGATACATTCAACATGAATTTCACCCACAAACCTGCTGCCTTATGTAATAAATCAATTCACAATCAAACAAACACATTCACATAATAGAAAGCATTCGCAAGAAAACTTAAATCGCACATATTTCTTCAATATCCTACGGGCACTTGTGCTCGCCTCCACGAGTAGTCATCGTTGCATAACACGGGCATGAATCTTCATTGCCATAAGTGCCCTTAGGCACGCACTTGCACCTTGCACAACAAGTCCCGCAAGCTCTCTTGCAGAGGTTTGGCCTCGAAGATTTGCTACACCTTATCGCGCATAGTCCCCCGCAGTCTAAAGTTGAAGAATGAATTGAAAATGAATTAGTACTAATTATGTTATCGCTTTCAAATTAATTTGTATGCATGCAGCACTGTAATAGAGCTGAGAAACGTACTTAATCCTCCGGCAGTAGACGTTTCGCCAACTAGAGATCCTTCTAGAACCCTGTGCGCGTCAGCGAGATGGCTAGCGAGAACAATCAAGATAAGCGAGGCAAGAAGAAAGCGAGAAGAAGCCATTGGAGAGAACTAAAGATTTAATTAAGGGGAATTCTTTTGTGTGTGATATGAACTATAATGCCATAGTAGTGGCCCTATATATAGAGGGAATTGAAAAGGTTGTGCATGTTAATAATTGGGAAGGTGCATGCAAAGTTTAGTTGCAACTCGAGCATGATACATAATTGCAAGCGTGTGGGGCTTGTGGGATGATTTTGCTGACCAACTTGATGTAAGTTGATTTCTAAACGAGTCAGCAAAATTAAGGAGATTATTTAGAGTATACGTAGCTACGCTGAGTTCTTACAATCTTTGTTTTTTCTTTATGGTTGGTGTCAGAGCCCAGCTAGACAAAGTTGGACAGGTCTGTTATTTTATGTAGGATCAAACTTGTTAGAGTTTAGCTATTATTGATCTTCAATTTCTCTTTGTTTTGTTGATCATAAGATATTATAGTGCATTTGTATTATTAGCGGGTCCATATTTTCATTGGAAGTGTAACAACTCCATTATCTTGTACAATAATGATGAAGGTTAAGGTTATCAAATGTTCGTTACCTTTACTCCAAAATAATTGCTCTTTTATACTAGCATGCCTTACTGGCTATGGAAATGAGAACTCGTTCAATTAATACTCCATGGTGAGACATGAGTTGGAAAGAGAGTGGGTTTTTTTTTTTTTTTTTTTTTTTTTTTTGGTTGGGGGGTGGGGGATGGGGGGCAAAGATTATGGTCTTTTAGTATGATCTGGTACCTGTAGTTGGTAGGCTCTCTGGATTTTAGTAAAATTACAATTGGAAAATATCATAAATCTTGAAGGGTTTTAGTCAAAGACATTTACCTTTTTAATAAGAAACTTTTTTTGCATGTTCTGAACTTGTCAATTGTCAAATTATATAGGGCTTTTTCCCCCTAGAAGCCACCATTAAAATAGGGCTATTACATGAAAACCAAATTTCGTTTTCAATTTATATATATAAACCAGAACATTTAAGGGTTTTTTTGTGCAATTTGGTTTCACTTTTAAGTCAAAGTTTTTTTAATTTTTCGATTATCCACACACTATCACCTAGAGAGGAAATGTAGTGCATATTAATACTTCATGTTATCCAATTGAATCAACAATCCAAATCTATCCAAATGATCACATATTAATTAAAGATTTGGCTTAAAAAGGATACAACTGACATTGTCGTCTTTCCACAGTAGAAAGTTCTTTTATTTTGTACAACTCAACTATTGAATCTTTAGATAGAATTGACAATTTGTTTAATCTAAACTATCTTGCCTTCGTGCTTCCTGTGAGAATGCAATTACTTTCTTTCTCTTTGATGTTAGACTTAATTTTTGTGGATATTTTTGCATGTGCATGATGCTTTAATATAAACAAAAAATGTTGGTTAATTATATATTCCATTTCCACAATATCTGAAGTAAGAATACATAGGACCATCCTCATGGTTTTTTTTTCAAATTAGAAACAATTTTTTAAACATAAATACAATCAATTTCATTCGAAAAGTTCATAGGTGTACACATTTAATTTGAAGTAGACCAGTTAGCCAGCCTTATTTAAATAATGTAGAGTTGGCGAAAAATTCCAAGAAAAGAATCTGAGAAGGCTTCTGGAGATTTGGCGGTCGACTGCACATGGTGCTGCGGTCGACCGCACCAGAGCCAGAAACATAGTTCGGCTCTGGACTTTTGGCGGGCGACCGCAGCACTATGTGCGGTCGACGATTGAGCCCAGGACTTTTCCTGGTCTCTAGACAATTTGCGGTTGACCGACATTGTCACTGCGGTCGACCGCCTATCGGGTTTTGGGTCTGGGTTAGTTTCCAGACCCGGTTTTCTTGTGAGTTGTATATAAACCCCAAACTCGATTTTAGGGTTAAGTTTTGGAGGTTTTGAGCTGCTAAAGGGGATTTTCTAGGGCTTCTTTTGTTGGAGTCTATTGGAGAGATCAAGTGATCTTGTTTGAGGGTTGTGGGTAAGATTTGTAACCCTAACTTGTATTCCCCTTGATTTCTATTAGTAAAACTCCCCCCTCCTTGCCTCGTGGACGTAGGCACATTGCCGAACCACGTATATCTTGTATTCTTGCTGTTATTGGTTGGCTTGTGTTCATTTGTGGTCTACTATTGTTCTTGTGTGTGCTTTTGTATTATCGATTTGGGCTTCCGCGGCGCACAACAAGTGGTATCAGAGCTCCGGGTTGGATTTGGGAGTTTTTTTTTGTTCGAAGGATTCACCGTTGGATTCTTGTTTGAAGAGTAGATCTACAATATGGTTGAAACAAGCAGGGTTAGTTCAAGTGCTACTAGTTGGATTCTTGTTTGAAGAGTAGATCTACAATATGGTTGAAACAAGCAGGGTTAGTTCAAGTGCTACTAGTACATCGGGGTCGGCTTTGACAAAGGTACAATATGGTTGAAACAAGCAGGGTTAGTTCAAGTGCTACTAGTACATCGGGGTCGGCTTTGACAAAGGCGATCCAAAATTTGAGCATCAACAACACTAAAATTAATGTTCCAAAGTTCGACGGAAAGATTAACTTTGGTTTATGGAGGTGTCAAGTAATGGACGCCTTAGATGCACAAAATTTGGAGGAGACTCTTGAGTTTTAAGAGAAACCCGAGGAGATTGATGATAGGGTTTGGAAGAAAATGCACAGCAGGGCTTGTGGGGTTATTCGGTCATGCCTAACGCCGGATCTCATTTATGATGTGTTAAATGAGACGTCGGCAAAGAGATTGTGGGAAACGCTCAATGAAAAATATTTGACGAAGAGCATTGAGAATCGGCTTCACTTGAAGAAAATGTTCTACCAATTCAAGATGAAGAGGGGAGTTTCCATTCGGGAGCATGTAAACAACTTCACAAAGCTAATTTTGGATATGGCCAATGTAGATATCATGGTGGAGGATGAAGACAAGGCGATATTATTATTGTGTTCGTTGCCGGATAATGAGTTTAGTACTTTTGTTCTCACTATGATAAAGGGTGAACTACGGTTAGCTACAAGGAGGTGACCTCGGCATTGGTGAATTATGAACTGAGGAAGAATGATTGTGAGCCATCCGAGAAGGCATCGCGTGATGAATTAGCCGTTCGTGGTCGTAGTCCAAACCGTCAAAGGTTCAACCGCTCAAAATCAAAGAATAGGGGTGGCCATAAAAGTGTTGGTAGAAATCAATGTGCCTTTTGCAAAGAAGAGGGACATTGGAAGAATGAATGCCCAAAGTTGAAGGATAGAGCCGGGAAACAAAAGGGGAAAGCTGTACAAGCTTCAGAGGTAAATGTTGCTAAGGTTGTTGGCGACACTTCAGATTTGGATTCTTCCGGTTATTCTTGTCCCGTACTGCCGTCAGTTTGTTATGCCGACTCTACGGAATGGATGTTTGATTCGGGAGCTACATTTCATATTTTTCCTAAGAGGGATTGGTTTACCAACTTTGAGGAGTTGAAGAGAGGAGACGTTGTGCTCATGGGGAACAATCACGTTTTTCCTTTAGTGGGATTGGCTCAGTCAGAATCAGAATGCATGACGGGGTGAGTAGGGAATTGAAAGAAGTGAGGTTCGTGCCGCAATTGACGAAGAAGCTCATTTCTCTTGGGACTTTGGAGGCATCCGGCTATAGAGTGATCTTAGAAGATGCTAGTTTGAAGGTCATGAAGGGGTCCATGGTGGTGATGCGAGGTGTCAGAGAAAACAACCTATACTACTTGAAGAGAAAGACAGTTACAGGGGGTCTGGCTGCTTCTATCACCACAGAGGAGGACACTACCACACTATGGCACATGAGGCTTGGACACACAGGTGATAAGTCCCTACAGTCATTGGCAAAACAGGGGCTATTGAAAGGTGCAAAGACCTGCAAGATGGAGCTGTGTGAGCATTGCATACTTGGGAAGAAGACTAAAGTGAAGTTCGGCACCGCTATTCACAAAACCCAAGGTATATTAGATTATATTCACACGGATGTTTGGGGTCTATCCAAGCACACATCGCTTGGTGGGGAAAATTATTTTGTCACTTTCATTAATGATTATTTCAGGAGGAATTGGGTATATACCATGAAGCATAAACATAAGGTCCTGAATATATTTGTGGAGTGGAAGAAGAAAGTGGAGCTGCAGACAGGTAGAAAGGTGAAGACTCTTCGTTCAGACAACGGAGGAGAGTATAAGAGTGATCCATTTCTGCAGTTTTACCGGGATCACGACATTAAAAGAAATTTCACAGTTAGAGAGATACCGTAACAGAATAGGGTGGCAGAGAGGCTGAACCGTACCTTGCTGGAGAAGGTGCGATGTATGATGACGCAGAGTGGATTGGCTAGATCCTTTTGGACCGAGGCGTTAGTTTATGCGAGCCATCTCGTTAACAGGTTGTCGTGCACTACGATAGAGGGGAAGACTCCTATAGAGCGTTGGTCTGGTTATGTGGCTAGTGATTATGATACTCTTCGGATATTTGGGTGTCCAGCTTATTTCCATGTGAGTGATGGGAAGTTGAATCCGAGAGCGAGAAAGTCTATGTTTGTGGGATTTAGAGAAGGTGTCAAAGGCTTCAAATTATGGGATCCACAAGACAAGAAGATGGTCATTAGCAGAGATGTCACATTTGATGAGGCGTACATGATGAAGCCTCGAGTTCCTCAGCAGGTGGAGGAAGATCAGACAGGATGGATATCGCAGCAAGTGGAGGATGATGTGACTCCACCCACTCCAGTCAGTACTGTGTCCGTTGAGACTCCTACAAAGGTGGCACTGGAAGAAGATGAGATGACAGTCGGGCATTTGGAGGATACAGTTGATGGTGAGGCTCAGGAGCAGGGTCATGCTTAGGGGTCCATTGCAGCAGATAGACCGAGGAGAGAGATTCGTCGGCCAGCTAGATACGATGATGTCATGGTGGCATATGCTTTATCTGTGGAGGTCGTTGATGATTTTATTCCTGTCACATTCAGGGAGGCAGAGTCCAGCTCTGATTCCATTAGGTAGAGGAATGCTATGGAGGAGGAGATGCAATCTCTTCAGAAGAACGACACTTGGGAACTTGCACAGCTACCTAAGGGTAAGAAAGCTATTGGTTGCAAGTGGGTGTATGCTAAGAAGGAGGGATCTTCTATTGGCGACATTCGGTTCAAGGCCAGATTGGTTGCCAAGGGATATGCACATCTTGAAGGCGTTGATTACAACGAGGTGTTTTCACCCGTTGTGAAGCATTCGTCGATTTGGATACTATTGGCATTGGTGGCACAGTTAGACTTAGATTTGGTCCAAATTGACGTGAAGATGGCCTTTCTACATGGAGACTTAGACGAGGAGATCTACATGACACAACCTATGGGGTTTAAAGCTGCAGGAAGGGAAAATTTGGTATGCAAATTGATGAAATCTCTTTATGGACTGAAGCAATCACCGCGACAGTGGTACAAGAGATTTGATAGCTTTATGATTAGCCGAGGGTACACGAGGAGCCCTTATGACCCGTGTGTTTATATGCACAAGCTACAGGATGGTGAGCACATTTATTTGTTATTGTATATTGATGATATGCTCATAGCTTCCAGGACCACTTCAGCTACTGGGAAATTAAAAAAGGAGCTATCATCTGAATTTGAGATGAAGGACCTGGGAGAGGCTAAGAAGATACTGGGTATGGAGATTGAGAGAGACAGGGTGAAGGGGAGATTGAAGCTTACACAGAGGAGTTACTTGCAGAAGATGCTGAAGAAATTTAGTTTTGAGGGCAATACCAAGGTGGTGAGTACTCCATTAGCTCCCCACTTTAAGCTTTCAGCCTTGATGTCACCAGTTTTAGTGGAGGATAGGGACTACATGTCTAAAGTTCCGTATGCCAAGTGCAGTGGGTAGCTTGATGTATGCTATGGTGTGTACGAGGCCAGATTTGTCACAGGCAGTGAGCATGGTATCTAGGTACATGCATAACCCCGGGAAGGGGCATTGGGAGGCCGTAAAGTGGATTCTACGGTATATTAAGGGTACCGTGGATGTTGGGTTGATATTTGCGAAGAATGATGAGACAGAGTAGGATTGTATTGGCTACGTGAATTCAGACTATGCTGGAGATCTTGACAAGCGTCGGTCCACTACAGGTTATGTTTTTACATTGGCTAGTGCACCGGTGTGTTAGAGATGCACTCTTCAGTCTACAGTGGTGTTTTCTACTACAGAGGCGGAATATATGGCGGTGACTGAAGCAGTGAAGGAGGCTTTGTGGCTACATGGCTTGTTGGATGATTTGGGGATTGCACAGGAGACCATTCAGGTACATTGTGATAGTATGTCAGCTATCTATTTGGCGAAGAACCAAGTCTACCATGCACGCACGAAGCACATTGATGTCAGATTTCACTTTGTACATGACGTATTGGATGATGGTGATGTCACGTTGGAGAAGGTCCACACTAAGGATAACCCTGCTGATATGTTGACCAAAGTTGTACCAGGTGTGAAGTTTGGTCATTGTTTGAACTTATTGAATATTCTTTATTGTTGAGGCCGTTGACGGCCATTTGGATGAACTACGTTCGGCTTGATTCCTTGGACAAGAGGATACGTAGGCAGTCTTGCAGATGCAGTCGGTTGAAGTTGATTGGGGGTGTTTTGGTGTCGGCTCAGTTTTGGAAAAAATGTTCGCCGAGGTGGAGATTTGTAGAGTTGGCGAAAAATTCGAAGAAGAGAATCTGAGAAGGCTTCTGGAGATTTGGCGGTCGACCGCACATGGTGCTGCGGTCGACCACACCAGAGCCAGAAACATAGTTCGGCTCTGGACTTTTGGCGGTCGACCGCAGCACTATGTGCGGTTGACCGCGATGGATCGCAGGACTTTCCCTGGTCTCTGGACAATTTGTGGTCGACCGGCATTGTCACTGCGGTCGACCGCCTATCCGGTTTTGGGTCTGGGTTAGTTTCCAGACCCGGTTTTCTTGTGAGTTGTATATAAACCCCAAACTCGATTTTAGGGTTAAGTTTTGGAGGTTTTGAGCTGCTGAAGGGGATTTTCTAGGGCTTCTTTTGTTGGAGTCTATTGGAGAGATCAAGTGATCTTGTTTGAGGGTTTTTGGTAAGATTTGTAACCCTAACTTGTATTCCCCTTGATTTCTATTAGTGAAACTCCCCCCTCCTTGCCCCGTGGACGTAGGCACATTGCCGAACCACGTATATCTTGTGTTCTTGCTGTTATTGGTTGGCTTGTGTTCATTTGTGATCTACTATTGTTCTTGTGTGTGCTTTTGTATTGTCGATTTGGGCTTCCGCGGCGCACAACAAATAATAAAGAAAACCAGACTCACAATCAAACGTACGTAATAAGATCACACTGACAGAACTAAATCACATATTTACCTATTTGAGACCTCCAGGCAATCCAAGCAACTTCACAATCTTATCCTACGGGAATTTATGCATGCCTCCACGTGTGGTCATCGTTGCATAACACGGGCACGAATCTTCGTTGTCACAAGTGCCCTTAGCCCGCCTTAGGCACACATTTGCAACCTTGCACAACAAGTTCCCAAGCTCTCTTGCAGACGTTTGGCCTCGAAGATTTGCTGCATCTTATCACGTTACAGTATACCCGTGTGCTACAGTAATATTTTTAATTAATTATTAGCTACAGTAATAATACTACAGTAAATACTACTGTAACATTTACTGTAGCATGAACAGTGAATCTCTGATCCTCCTATTTGTATAAAGGAATAGATTACCAATTTTCCTCTTAGATCCTTAAGTTAAGAGTGAATCATTGGATTATTTCAATAGTAACACTCAAATCTTCAATATTTCCAAATCGGTCCCTCAAATCTTCAATATTTCAAAATTACTCACTTAAGTCGTGGAAATTTGTATTACATCCCTCAAATCATCACAATATATACTATTAGGTCCCCTGGTTAACGCTAGTTAGATTTATAAAAGGCAAGAATTTCTCGGATACAAGATAACTTACTTCTCATTTAGGCAGCACTTTAAAAATGGAGAATTTTTTTTTTAAAAAAGGCACTTTTACAAATTACTCACTCAAATCATGAAAATTTCTATTACATCCCTCAAATCATCACAATATTTACAATTAGTTAAAACCGGTTAAATTTAAAGAAATATTCCTTTAAATCTAACTATTATTATCAGTTTCTCTTAACTTTTAAACGTGGAAACTCATATTCATTAAAAAAAAATTCTCTAACATATATATATCATATTCGCTCGAACTCAATTTCGACGGCTCTTTCTCCTCTTAACCTTATAAAAACTCCAAGAGAACTCTATCCAAACTATTTTCATCCGGTTTTTAGTGATTAAATCTAATTTAGCTCTTCTCAAATTCATTAATGATGTTTACAGGCTCAAGTTCATATGTAAACGAAGCCAATAGTAGTAGAGGTCATCTAATCTACTAGCATAAAGAATAAAAATAAATAAATTTTAAAATTAACATAGAATTCCTAATTAATTAAAAAGGGCTATGATAAGTTCTGGTATATCAATAGCAAGATCAATATGGTTACATGTTCGTACCACGTATAACTAAAAATGATATTCTCATTGGTATCTCACCATTTTCTCATCATTTTTACTTTTCGCATCATTTTCTCTAAACTAATCAAAGTCAAAGTCAAAAACTCACCAATACTAATCGAATATCAAAGTATATTTATTCTGCTAAAGAAGTTATGTGTAAACCCTTCAAATTTTGATATTAACTATCTAAATAATATGAAATACCTTTAGTTGTGGATTCACTGAGATTAGCCAATAGTAGTAGCACACCTAACTAATTGTATGCATTCTTTACAATCAAGATTGTAGAGAATCCGAGATGTCAAGTTAAGAAAGCTTTCATAGCATTAAAAATAGTTCACAGGGTTATGACAGAAACGGCCCAAGTGAAGGAGTAGTTTGTGAAATTTAGCCCTTATTTATTCATATCGGAAACTTGCATCAAACATCCATTCATTTATTAACGAGAAAACTACTAGATTCGTTCTCCAAGCAAATTCAAATTCAGGAAGCATATATCACTTCTCTCTGAAGAAGAGACATGCCTCCAGTGACAAAGTTGTGACTACAGCCTCCTCGACGGCGACGCTAGAGGGGAGCAGGGAGCACTTGAGAAGGCTGTCAAACAACTGTCCTGGATCATAGTGGACTTCCACGTCCTCAGCTCTCAAGCTATCATCTACCTACGTGGAACAAAATAGTATTGGACTACATTTAAAATATTATAGATTTGAGAGACTAATATTAAAATAATTCTTAATTTTTTATTGGGCCACTCATTAACAATGGGATAATCAACCACTAATGTTAATTTTTTATGATGGACACATTAGCATTGATGACGGATCACCAATAAGTATTGGCGATGGAACATTGGCGACGGATTAGATCCGTCGCCAACACGTATTGGCGACGGATTAGATCCGTCGCCAATAAGTAATGGTGACGGATCTAATCCATCACCAATAAATATTGGCGACGGAACATAGGCGACGGATCGAATCCGTCTCTAATAAGTATTGGCGACGGATTTGAATCCGTCGCCAATATGTATTGGCGACGGATCTAATCCGTCGCCATTACTTATTGGCGACGGAGTATTGGCGACGGGTCGAATTCGTCACCAATAAGTATTGGCAACGGATCTAATTCGTCACCAATACATATTGGCGACGGAACATTGGCGACGGATAAAATCCGTCGCCAATAAGTATTAGCGTCGGATTTGAATCCGTCGCCAATAAGTATTGGCGACGGATTAGATTCGTCGCCAATACTTATTGGCGACTGAACATTAGCGACGGATCTAATCTGTCGCCAATAGTTATTGGCGACGGATGTTATCCGTCTCCAATACTTATTGGCGACGGAATTGATCTGTCGCCAATGTTTTTTCGTCGCCAATACTTATTGGCGACGGAAAACATTGGCGACGGATCAAATCCGTCGCCAATACAAACAATGGCGACGGGACTCTCCCCGTCGCCAATGTTCCGTCGCCAATGTTTGTATTGGCGACGGATATCAAATCCGTCGCCAATACCCCGTCGCCAATACTCAGTTTTCTACTAGTGATTGTAAAAGAAAAAATTATAAGCCTAGACTAATTCCAAAAGATGTTGACCATAGGTGGAATTCCACCTATGCAATGTTATCTGTAGCAATAGAATATAAAGAAATTATAAATGATTTTATAAATTTTTATGCTTCTAGTTCTAGCTCTGGTAGTGCTTATGGAATAACTGAAGATGAATGGACAGTTATATGTAAATTAAATGAGATGTTACAAGTTTTTTATGATGCTACTATGTTATTATCTGGTTGTTATTATCCAACTATTACTTTAGCTGCTTTACAAATTTTAAATATTCAAAAAAAATTTGCAAAATATCGTATGGATGACCAATTAGACTTCAATAACTCAAATCATTTTAGTCATTCAAAGAATTGCATGTAACGCAAACATTTCATTCGTGACACTAGCATTCTATGTGCATCGGCAATATAGCTTGCTGGGAAAATCAAGAGAAGCGAAGCAAAGAAGAAGGTGAGACGAAGCCATTGGAGAGAATTAAATATTTGAGAGGATGTGCGGATTTTCTTCCCTATTTAGGAGGAGTTCTATTATGTGACACGAACTATAATGCAGAGGAGTAGTTCTTTTAATTTATAGAGAACAAAAGTTGTACATGTTAATAGTAGGGAAGGTGCACGTAAACTTAGATGGAATTTGAGCGTATGTCACATATAAGAGTGCAAGCGTTTGGAGCTTGCTGGGTGATTAGTTGATCAAATTGGTGCAAGTTATTTCTTTTTAGATCTCAATAAGATTTCTCGTCTCACAAAGGAAGCAAGAATCTGAAGCGAATATCTCAACAAAGTGAGATATCGGCTCTTCCTCTCATCAGTTCTAGGACTGACTTGTCGAGGGATCCTAAAAACTATTACAATTGCCACAAACACAAACAAACAATTTTTTACGTGGTTTGACAAACTGCCTACGTCCATGGGGCAAGGAGGGGGGAGATCTACTATTAGAGGGAGAGATACAACTAGGGTTTACAATCTCACAATCTAAACCCTCTCACAAACTCTCAGATCTCTCACACAAAAACTCTCTCAAAGGAATGCACAAAATAGGATTTTTCTCCTCTGCAGTTTTCCTCCAAGCACAGCCACAATGCACGAAACCCCTCTGTTGCTTGCTAACACACCCTGCAGCCGCTCCTATTCCTGCATCGCCGCTTTCCAATTATTCTTTTGGCACTTGCACCCCTTCACTTCGCACGAATTCTGAAACCCTAGAAACTAGGCTTTTATAGGCTCAATCTCGGGTGGGCCATCACCACGTCCAGGGAAAAGAAACCAATCTGATCACGCGCAGTCCAAGACCCATCTCTTCACGTGCTCCCGCTGGTGGTCCCCATGCCGAAAAGAAACCTTCACTTCTTCACGTTGTTCCCCCTTCCCGTGTGGCCCCTACTAATCATGTGTTCACAATTCTCCACATCGGTGAAGTTTTTTCAAAACTGAGCCGACATCAACCAAACCAAAAAATATCTCACTTGTTGCGTCTAGTACGAAGTGAAACAATTCACAAAAACGGACTCAATCCACAACAAGTCGAGAACCCAAATGAGAATGCAAACACTCTCCAAGTGTCGGTATCAACTCACAAATCGGTCTCTGCCTCATCAAAATCCAACCCGGCTGCATCATAAAGACTGCCTACGTATCCTCTTGCCCAATGAATCAAGCCGAATGTAGTTCACCCAAATGGCCGCGAATGACCTCAATCCAATAGAAGAGTTCGCAACCCTTCTCCAATATCATCAACTCTGCGGCTGATAGCACCTCCAATGGCCTCAAACACCTCCACCTGAGGTGAACCAATGGTCATATCCAAACTGCATCTAACAGCTGTACTCGAATAAAAACCCAACTCATCATCTGCACCCAAATCCAAATGATCCCTAAGCTGTGTCACCTCAGCTGGAATCCCAAACAATAAAGTATGATCTGGAGTAATCTTCACCCAACGTGGAGTAGCATCAAACTCCACCCGATGCGATACAACTAAGGTCTGTCCAAAACTCTCCACCTGTTGAGAGTCAATTGGCTTCCTCATCAAAGCCTCATCCAAAGTGACACAATCAGACCAATCTTCTAATAGAGTTTTACCTCCAATCACAGCAGTTGACAACTCTTTAATAGGATAACCCAAATATGTCGAAGCCTCGGTCCAGAAACTCTTCTGCAAACCATTGCTTGACAACAAACACCGATCCTCCTCCAGTAAAGCACGGTTCTCCAAATTTGTCACCCTATCTAGTTACCCCAAGATTTCCTTTCTAACGAAGTGTCTCGAAATACCGTGAGCTCGGCTCCAATACAGAAACAGCTCCATCTTGTACCTCCCAACAAAATCAGAATAAAGTACATTCACCTTTCTGTCCATCTTACACTTCTTCAAACTGTTAAAGATTACTAGGACTTTCTCTAATGGGGATTTGGTTGTAACCCAAACACGCCTAGAACATCCACCAACAAAGAAAACCAAACGCCTATTACCTCCCAATGATGCCCCCTTGGGAGGCCCCCAAACATCCACGTGAACTCCTCCAGAACGACCCTTAGCACGGTGAATAGATGTGCCAAACTTCACCTCGGTCTTCTTGCTCACATCAACATGTTCACTGGACTTCAAACTGCAGGTCTTCGCACCCTCTTTCAATCTATGCGAGGAATCAATACTGGAATGACCAAGCCCCAAATGTCGCAGTCTAGTCGGATTAATAGAAGTCGCCAGTTCTCCACCTGCCACTATACCTCCAGTCAAGTAATACAGGCTATTCCTCCTGACGCCCTTCATCACAATCCGAGAGTCTTTCACAATCTTGAGAACCATGTCCTCAATTCAAATATTCAGACCCTCTCCAACCATAGCTCCAATCGAGATCAAGTTCTTCCTCAAAGAAGGAACATATCTCACATCATTTAACTCTCTAACAGTCCCGTCAAACATTTTAATACGAATTCTTCCTATTCTAAGGATCTGGCATGCACGGTTATCAGCCATGTACACCACACCACTATCCAGCTTCTCAAAACTGGAGAACCATTCCCTTCTAGGACACACATGATAGGTCGCACCACTATCCAACATTCACTCGGATTCTTTCGAATAGCTACATGTAGGACTGATAGAAAGCGAATAAATAGAATAATCAAAAATATTACCATCCGATACGATGTTTGCTTCTGATGATGGTTGCTTCCCTTTTCCCTTCTGCTTATTCTTCATCCATTCGTAGAGCTTTGGACAATCTTTCTTCCAATGATCAGTCTCCTTGCACCAAGCACACTGATCTTTTCCAATTATAGGATGCCCTACTCTAGACTGTGATTTCCAATTCTTTTGGTTCAGATTCTTCCCTCTTGCGGCCAACGCCTCTGCTACCGGCTCAACTGAAGCCTCCTTATCCTTCTTTCGAAGCTGATAATTCACAAGTGCAGCAATCACCTCACTATACGAAAGAGATGCCTTCCCATTAATCAGAGTAAGAACGAAGGTCTCATATTCCTAGTCGGGCAAGGAACTCAACAATAGCAACGCCTTGTCCTCATCTTCAAATATAACATCCACATTCGCCAAATCCGTAAGAAGCTTTGTGTAGGTGTTCATGTAATTACTAATTGAGGTTCCCTTCTTCAACTGAAAACGATAAAGTCTCCTCTTCAAATGCAAGCGGTTCTCAACACTCTTTGTCAGATACTTACTTTCGAGAATCTCCCAAATCTTCTTCGTAGAAGTCTCATTCATCACATCATATTGAGTCAAACAAGACCTAATCACACCACACGTCATTCGATTCATCTTCTTCCAAACTTTCTCTTCAATAACATCTGGCTTGCCATCTAACTCCAATGTATCCTCCAAATTCTGAGCGTTCAGCACATCCAAAACCTCGCATCTCCATAATCCAAAGTTGTTTGTGCCATTAAACTTTTTTACATCTATCTTCATAGAGTGGATATTCAAACTCTGAATGGTCTTCGCGCCAGAAGCACTACCCTCGACACCCGAAGCACCTTCTTTCCCCGACATCTTTCTCAATGTACCAATGGACGAAGAATAGATTCAAAACTGAAAAGATAGTCTTTACCAAAAGATCCTAACTTTATCACCAAACAAAGCCCTAGACGAGCTTTCAAATCGATCTACTCCTCCAAATAGCCCAAGCGTATATCACCAAACAAAGCCCTAGACGAGCTTTCAAATCGATCTACTCCTCCAAATAGCCCAAGCGTAGCCCGAGCTCTGATACCACTTGTTGTGCACAGCGGAAATTTCGGCAGAGTTTCTGGTGCATAATAAGAGAGAAAGATCCCAATAAGAATTATCGTCTCACCAAGAAAACAAGAATCTGAAGCGAATATTTCAACAAAGTGAGATATCGGCTCTTCCTCTTATCAGTTCTAGGACTAACTTGTCGAGGGATCCTAAAACCTATTATAATAGCCACAAACACAAACAAACCAATTTTTAAGTGGTTCGACAAACTGCCTACGTCCACGGGGTAAGGAGGGGGGAGATCTACTATTAGAGGGAGAGATACAACTAGGGTTTACAATCTCATAATTTAAACCTTCTCACAAACTCTCAGATCTCTCACACAAAAACTCTCTCAAAGGAATGCACAAAATATGTTTTTTCTCCTCTGCAGTTTTCCTACAAGCACAGCCGCAATGCACGAAACCCCTCTGTTGCTTGCTAACACACCCTGCAAGCGCTCCTATTCCTGCACCGCCGCTTTC
>NW_017972353.1:326145-332296 GCF_001876935.1 Asparagus officinalis
TTTCTAAGAATCTATGTTTTGTTAGCATCAGGTGTATATAATTTCTCAGAATCTATGTTTTGTTAACATCAGGTGTAGGACGCCAGCTAGGACAAAGCTGGAAAACTTTGTCGAGTCAATGGGTGCATTTCGAGTAGATACATATCTTATTTCTCGGAATCTATGCTTGGTTAGGGTCAGGTGCAAGATGCCAGCTAGGATAAAGCTGAAAAACTCTGCTATTTTATGTAAGGCTAAATTTCACGTAACCCCCCTTACTTCGGGCATTTCTCAGATACCCGTTTAAATTTCAAAACGTCAGAAAACCCTAACTTTTGAGGATCAGGATGCCACTTCACGTTTGATGGAGAGATGCTCAGATTTGGCTATGACTGATAATTGTATTTCTTCTTATGAGGGGTTAAGCTCCAAGACAGAGTTGGTGGGGAGAGATGCAAGTTTGGAAGAGAGTTTGTCTTTTCACTTTGAGACCAATAAGGACGTGATCAGCTGCAGATTGGTTAGTGTTGATGATCGAGAGGTTGGTGAAGGATTGAGAATTCTTCTAGTTGATTGAGGTCATGTGCGGTCATTTGGATGAACTAAGTGAGACTTGATTCCTTGGGCAAAAAGATACGTAGGTAGTCATTTTGATGCAGCCGGTTTGATGAGTTGATACCGACATGGTAGAGATTGTTCGCATTCTCATTTGGGTTTCCGACTTGTTGTGGATTGAGTCTGTTGTCGTGAATTTGTTTTACTTTGTACTAGATGCAACAAGTGGGACGTTTGGTTGGTATTGATGTCGGCTCAGTTTTGGAAAACTTCGTCGAGGTGGAGAATTATAGAAAATAGCGTTAAATTGTTCAAAGTGTTGACAAACATGAAGATTTGACAGGGGTGTGGTTTCTGTCACACCCAAGTATGGTAGAATCTACCCTATTGTCAAGGATGTGGTTTCTGCCACACCCAGGTGTGGCAGAATCTGCCTTGTTTTTAAGGGTGTGGTGCGTACCACACCCGGGTGTGGCAGACTCGTTCTCAGATTCCTATATTGTTTAGGATTGAGTTTGGTATAAATAGAAACACACGTTTCTAGGGTTTGAAGAGACGAATTTGAGCAGCCATTAAGAGGGTTTTGTGCATCCTTTGAGGGAGAATTGGTGAGAGATTTAAGAGCTTTGTTTGAGAGTTTATTTGTGAGATTTTGTGAGATTGTAAACCCTAGTTATATTCTCTTTCTCTC
This sequence comes from Asparagus officinalis, assembly GCF_001876935.1. Taxonomy (NCBI): domain Eukaryota; kingdom Viridiplantae; phylum Streptophyta; class Magnoliopsida; order Asparagales; family Asparagaceae; genus Asparagus; species Asparagus officinalis. The sequence goes on from NW_017972353.1 coordinate 327,371, forward strand.
TAATAGTAAAAACTTCTCTCTCCTTGCCCCGTGGATGTAGGCAACTTACCGAACCACGTAAAATTCTTTTTTTTGTGTGTGTTTGTGGCGTTATTTTAATTGTGTGTGGCCTTCTCTCTTGGTGTTTGGTTTGGTTCCTCGAAGCACAAGAGTGGGTCCATACTAAATTTAAATCATTAAATTGCAAACTTTATTATACGTACGGTGATGATATGGAAATGAGAATTTGATCAATACTCCAAGGAGAGACGTGTTGGATTGAGAGTGAAATTTGTATTTAAAGGGAATGGTCTTCAGTATTATCTGGCACTCTATAAGAAGAGTTTCATTGCAAGGATTATTTCCAACGGCTCTATTTTTGCAGATAGCTGCTCGTAGTATTGGCTAAGTGCGAAAATAGTCTCTTAGTAAACTAAATTAGCTCCTTGCCAATAACAATAAGGGTCTACATGCCTCGTCAAAACTTTTTCCATATTTCATAATTAAGAGTCAAAAATGTATTAACGCAGGAGTTTTATCCGCACAAATAGAATTCAAAAGGGTCTATTCGTAGTTGGGTGACACTACAAGAGGTTATTCGCAATTAATTAACCCTAAAATATATTAATATTAAGCCTTATGTACAGCTGAATTATTTCTTTCATAGACGAGAGATTTGACAGTTGATTACTATATTTATGAGTCAATGTTTTATATAATTAGTTGTTGAATATGCATAAAAATAATTTCTTTTTCTTTTGATATTGTGAATTATTTTACACAATGTTAGGACCCTTCATATCTTTTGGAGGTTGAGAGAGAGAGGAGGGAAATTAAGATTTTTCTGTTGGTAGTATTTCTCAAGTCCAGAATTGAGGATACAATTGACATGTTTAGTGAAAATCTAATTTATTTCTCCTCCCTCTCTTTTCTGGATTAGAGTTCTTAAATTCGTAGTTTTTCTTCATGCAGATGATACCTTGCTGCAATAAGCTAGTCACCTCTTTACAAAGTGATTACTAAAGTTCTCACTAATAGACTGAACTCTAAGCTTGAGCTGCTTATTGATCCCTTGCAATGTGGTTTTATTAAACATAGATTTCTCCTTGATGGAGTGGTTGCAACCCAAGAGATTATTAATGATTGTTTTCATAATAAAAGAAAGGGAGGGATTTTATTAAAATTAGATTTGTGAAAGCTTATGATATGCTTGACTGTAATTTTATTCTGGAAGTTCTGAAAGCCAAAGGATTTGGTGTCGGATAGATTAATTGGATGAATTTATGCTTGACTAAAGATATGTCTGCCATTAACATAAATGGTAAAACAGGGAGTTGGATTATGTCTAAACGAGGAGTTCGTCAAGGATATGTCTGCCATTAACATAAATGGTAAAACAGGGAGTTGGATTATGTCTAAACGAGGAGTTCGTCAAGGAGATCCTTTATCACCCCTTCTCAAAACAGGGAGTTGGATTATGTCTAAACGAGGAGTTCGTCAAGGAGATCCTTTATCACCCCTTCTCTTTGTGTTAGCAACAGATTCCTTTACAAAAATGTTAAATCTTGCTGTGGATTCTCATCTTATAGAAGGATTAGGCTCTCCTATTATGGATCATAAAGTTCATTGCTTACAATATGCAGATGATACTTTAATTTTTTGTAAAAATGATAGAATGCAGCTGACTGTTTTGAAACTGATCCTATATTGTTTTGAACTTGCTTCTGGTTTACAAATCAGCTTCAATAAGAGTATTCTAATAGCTCTAAAAAATAATGAGTCCTTGCTGCAAAATTTGGCTACTATGATGAATTGCAAGAGTGGTAAATTTCCTATTACTTATATTGGGATACCATTACGACCTGGAAGGTTAAAAAAAGAGGATTGGTTTCCTTTGACCAACAAAATAGAGAAAATATTATCTTTATGGAAAGGTAAATCTTTATCACGAAGAGGCAGATTAGTGCTGGTTAATTCTGTTCTTTCGTCCATGCTAATTTTTTTGGCTATCTTTCTTTTTGTTTCCTTCATGGGTTATTAAAAAAATTCATAAAATGAGAAGGAGATTTTTGTGGACAGGATCTTCTGAGCATAAAAGTTGTTCAAATTTGGTTAAATGGAAAGAAATTTGTAAACCAAAATTCTGTGGGGGTTTGGGAGTTAAAAATTTGAAAATTATGAATAAAGCCATTTTGGAAAAATGGCTTTGGAAGTGGTTGTTAGACCCTAGAGGGGGGAGATTAGGGTATTATGCTAATCTAATCCGATTTTATGCCAATTAAAACTAATTAATAAATTATTCTTGCAAGATAAATATACAATATGATATGAGCAAGAATATGTAATATGAACAAAGAGATATATCCTACCAAAGAGGTATATGATAAAATATATGCAAGGATATATAAACTAATGCAAGGGTGAAATAAACATAAACTACAAAGAGGTATATGATAAAATATATGCAAGGATATATAAACTAATGCAAGGGTGAAATAAACATAAACTAGATAGTGGGTTAAATAAACAAAGAGCAATACACAATGGTGATATAAGATATGAACATAAAAATAAGTGCGCCAATGCAATCTCAAACAAATGATATGTTCACGGAGTTCGGTCCCCATGACCTACATCTCCGCTCCTCACCTCGAGGAGATCTCCACTATCACAACCGGATTTTCTACGCTTACCCAAATAATATTTACACCTCACAATGTTGGTTTTCAACGCTCACCGATCAACGTTCACACCTCACACTCTCACTCGGTTTTCTAGCTCACCGAAAACTTTACAACAACACACTCGGTTTTTTAGCTCACCGAAAACCTTACAATCTCACAAAATAACAAATGATTTGTTCTCTATAATAGATGAGAACTCAATGTAGGCTCACACTCAATGTTACAACTCTCACCATCCCAAATATACTATGTATGAAAATACAATAAGCTCAAGTGGGTGTGTGTAAACAATGAGTGAAATCAAATCAACAAAACTCAATTAAAATCTAGCTTATGGGAATTTATGAATAAAACAATAAATAGCTAAAAATAGAGTTTAGGAAAACTTCTCTATAGATCAAGAGGGAGAGGTAGAAGAGTTGGATGCTCAAACAATGTAGATGATCTTCCTCAAGCTCTTGTGAAATTGTTTTCACAAAACAAACCCTTTAAACAAACTCTTTTTAAAACTTCTTTAAAACATTCTCTTAGTTGTTTTTAGTAGAAGGGGGTTTGAGGGGTTTATATAGGAATGAAGAAAACAACTCAAAAAACCAAGGCAATTAGACCTTAAATCAAAGAGCACCAAGCTCTGATACCAATTGTGAAAATGCATCAGTTTTGCAAAAACATGCACGAACATGTGCACGAACGTGAGCTTATTAAAAACTTAATTTTGTAAATTCAAACAAACATAACAAATTAATTCCAAAATTGATAAAACTTTGGGAAACATTTATAAACATGAAATTGAACATGTTAGAAAAAGAATTTCTCAAATTAAATTTCCTATTTGTGAAAACTCATGTATTTTGCAAGTGTGTCCAAAACATGAAAATGTGATATACATGAAATTTGATGTTTTGATATAAACAATGTTTTGTAACCCTATGGAATGATTTTATAGACTTAATGAAATATGTATACAATGATTGTTAAATCCATAAACCAAAACTTGTGTATATATATAACTATATATATAAAAACCAAATATGTGTGTGTATATATGATTGAGCTTAAAGTACTAACACACATAATATAAAACCTAAACTAAATATACCCAAGTTTGATTGATCTTCGATGTAGCTCAACTTGGTACACTTGCGGATGAAGCTAGAACTTGGATCTTCAATTTGAATTGCATAGGCTTCACTTCACAATTCCGCCAACCTCCATTGGATATGATCGTGAATGCTTGATTCCATCCATCCTCCAACTTGTTGTTTATCTATAATAAATAAATAAATACAAATACTAGACAAACAATATTAGTGATAAATTGTTTGTTAAACATCATCAAAACAAAGAGGCCAACAGTGGTTGGATGGGAAATATAGTCTTTGGAAACAAATTAGTGGTCATGTTCATTTAGAAAGAAGACCATGGACAAACTTTTTAAATTCTGAAAGATTGAAACTTTCACATTTTTGGAGAAATCTTTTTACTATTGCTGACTGTTGTTTATGTAGTACACATGTAGTGGTTGGAAATGGAAGTCAAGTTTTATTTTGGCTGGATAAATGGGTAGGATCATTACCATTGCTTCTATGTTTCCATCCTTATTTTCCCTCTCCTCATCCCCCTATGCATCCATTAATATTATGAGATTTAATGATAACAACATTTGGAGATGGGAGGTGCAGTTTAGAAAATAGTTAACTGGGGATTTGGTTTTACAGTATTTCAATATGTTGAATCTTATCAACTCTATTACCTTTGGTCTTCATGAAGACAAAAGAGAATGGTTATGGGACGCTAAAAAAGTTTTTTCGGTTAAACTTTTTTATCATTTTCTCATTGATGGTGGTCTAAGATTTGACTGTGCAAACTTATGGGATCTTTCTATTCCTTTAAAAGTTAAGTTTTTAGTTTGGTTGGCTCTAAGAAATAGTTTGAACATGATAGATAATTTGGCTAAAAAAGGAGTTTTTCTAAAGAAGACATGTTGTTTGTGTGCTAAAACAGATGAAGATCATCCACACACTAGTAGAAAAATAGGTATCGCTGACGGCAACATCACTGACGAGACATAGCCGTCAGTGATGTTTATATCACTGACGGTACAAACCGTCAGAGATGTTGCCGTCAGCGATGTTTTTGATACCGTCAGGGATAAAACATCGCTGACGGGAAATGCACATCGCTGACGGGTAGCCCGTCAGCGATGTTGGATATATATTGATTTTTACAGCCCCGATTTTTTTACCACACAGTTAAACCCTAA
>NW_017972353.1:332306-390218 GCF_001876935.1 Asparagus officinalis
AGCCAGTCGTTTTATTTAGTTCGTCGTCGCCGCCTGAGTTCGTCGTCGCTGACGTCACCGCCGCTGTCTCCAGTAGTCGCTTCTCACCCTTTGGCCGCCGTCGCCGCCGCCGCATCCACCGTCACATCCACCGTGGCGTCCAACAGTCACTCAAGGTATTATTTGTTTCTTAGATCATTAAAACTTCTATTAAGTCCCTCAGTCTGTAAGGTATTTGAAATTAGTTCCTCAAATCCTTGAAATTACTATTAAATCAGTCAATTCTTAAGTTATTTTGAATTAGCCCCTTCAATCAAGAGTAAAGTAGCAATTAGAGGGAAACTGGTTCTTCAAATGATCATCTAAATTTTTATTAGATCCTCTAGTTCTCATAAGTTTATTTCAAATGAAAGCTAAACACTTCTAAACATGAACTAATACTAGCATGTGTACCTGTAATTCTGCGAAATTCATATATAGTTTTTTTGCCCCAGTATAGAGCTAGCACCAGAGAATTCACTAGAATCCAATTCCATAGGTATACGTGCATTAACTATCAGGATTTTTGATACTAGCCTTTTAAATCTTTAATATTTTGAAATTAGTTCCTTAACTAAACTATTGAAGTTTCTATTGGATCCTTTAAAACCATGTGTATCAATTGTAATTAATTATTTCTAAGAATTTAGAGGTCTAATAGCAAATTTAGTGATTTGAGGGACAATTTTGGAAACTACTTCTCTTAATAGCAAGTCCATTAACTTGAGGGACTAATCTCAAAACATGAAAGGTTTAAGTGATTAATAGCTTAAAACCACTCGTACATTTTGTATGAAAAACTTTCATTTGAGAGGGCCAAATCTCCTTGTGTTGCATTGCGTCAGTGATAGAGGTGCAAAAGGTTAAGTATATATCCATTTCCATATTCGTATTCGTTACAAAATATTTGTATTCGTTAGGGCATGAATCTGGTTAATATATATCTATACAGTCGATAAGATATGGTTACAATACATATATGTAGTGAATAGCTATATCTATATTCCAAATATCTAAATATATGTTTTGTAGTTGTTGTAATCTTTAGATTAGTGGATTTAAGGTTAATTTTGGTTATATATTTGATTTTAGCTTTTTATATATAATATAATGAACTCTGTTATGTCATACTAATTATGTTTTCTTTAGAAATGATTTAACGTTTTTTCTCAATACTATATGGTTCTTAATACTAATTATGTTTTATACTCTATTATAAATAAGGGTAAAGAGTAGAGGTAAATTATCTCTTCGAATTTCATTGGTTAATGCTGGTTATTTGCCAATTACATGTAGAGGGTCAAGTGAAAGTTTGTATATTGATATATTTTGTATCTATACATAGAATGTTGCTATATGCTTAAACATATGTTTATATACACATGCAATCAAAAAATAAAGAAATTGTTGATATATTCAAGACAACACATTTTAGAAAACACGTCTTCAATTCATCCTATTTCATCATATCTAAATTGTGATATGGTTACTAAGGATGAACCATATATGGATGGTTCCTAAGAAATTGTCTTATTAAAAATATGAGCGTTAGATTTTACTCTCACATAATTTATGTTTTGGTAATTTTCCCTCCGAGATTATTATAATTTGAATTTCCTTAATGTGTTACTAATAAAAATTCACATTACCTAATTATGCTTAATATCATACAGATGAGGATAGTTCCTGACAAATTATGGATTAATATTCCTCGTATTGATAGATGGAGGGATAGTCGATATAAAGATGGAATAAATCAATTCATATAGTACGTCTTGGCAGACCTACGGAAGTTAAATAGTGATGTCGTGTATTGTCCCTGCTGTTGGTGTAAAAATAGGGCGTTGGTGGATAAAAGTGATTTACAAAAACACTTAATATCAGGATTTTATGAGGAGTACAAATATTGGACGTTTCATGGGGAAGGATGTCTTGCAGAAATAGAATTGATGGCGGACACCGGTACGTTCGATGGGAGAATAGATGATACAAGGATAGATGATACACATAAGATGCTTGCTAATATGTTAACAATTCCTAATATAGATCAAGTTGAAGATGCCGAGGATGCTGAAGTTACAAGAAATGCTGGAGGCGTGACTGATCATGAGGAGCTGACACAAATAATAAAATTAATAGACGACAATGAAAATGATCTATATGAGGGTTGCACCAAGTTTACCAGGTTATCATTTATGCTGCGTCTTTTGCGTATAAAGTCTCTTAGCGGAATGGCAGATAAATATTTTAATATGTTGCTTGTGTTGCTGAGAAAAGTCATTCCAAATGGAAAAGAGAGCATACCAGAAAATTATGATAACGCAAAGAAGATTGTTTCTGTTATAGGACTTGATTACAAAAAAATCGACGCATGCCCTAATGATTGTATCCTCTACTATAAGGATAACAAAGATCTTCAGGAGTGTCCAATTTGTGGAGTATCACGGTGGGTACAACGCAAAAAATATTCAACACATGGGACAACAAGGTCTATGCTTAAGCAAAAGAAGATTCCAGCAAAGGTCTTTCGTCATTTTCCCTTAATACCTAGGCTAAAATGGTTGTATATGAATAAAGACACTGCTAAGCAAATGAGGTGGCACATGGAAGAACGTATAGATGATGGTAAAATCAGACATCTGGCCGATGCAGAGGTGTGGAAGCATGTGGATCGAACTTTTTCTTGGTTTGCGAATGAGTACAGGAATGTTAGACTAGGTTTGTCTAGCGACAGATTCTATCCATTTGGGATTATGAGTTCCGGTTGGTCTACATGACCTGTTGTGTTAACACCTTACAACTTACCGCATTGGCTTTGTATGAAATAACCGTATATGATACTTTCATTATTGATACCGGGCAAGCATGCACCAGGCAATGACATAGATGTGTTTTTAGAACCGCTAATTGATGAGCTAAAATAACTCTGGACTGAAGGGGTTATGACATATGATACTCATACAAAGCAGTCTTTCAGACTACGTGGTATTTTACTATGGACAATTAATGATTTTCTAGCCTATGCGAATCTTTCAGGTTGGTCTACAAAGGGAACATATGTGTGTCTAGTTTATGGTCTAGAATTCAAAGGTCTTTATCTGCAGCACAGTCGAAAGTTTTGTTATTGGTTTAACAGAAGGTGGTTGAACGAATTCAAAGGTCTTTATCTGCAGCACAGTCGAAAGTTTTGTTATTGGTTTAACAGAAGGTGGTTGAACCTAAAACACAGATACAGAACAAAAAAATGTCGAAAGTTTTGTTATTGGTTTAACAGAAGGTGGTTGAACCTAAAACACAGATACAGAACAAAAAAATGAAGCAAGTTTTTTGATGGTACTGTTGAGAAGAGAGATGCTTCGTGTCCATTAGGTGAAGATCAGATTATACATTTGCTTGAGAGGGTCCCTACTGTCAGGTTTGGAAAGAAGCGCTATTCGAAAGAAGATTTACTTGGAGTAAGGAACTTGCGTATTAACAAAAGGATACCAAAACGAAAGAGACAAGCACAAGTGGTGAGTGATGGGGCTGAAGTCATAAAATTGCTCTCAGGATTGACAAAATTCAGCATTTTTTTTCAACTCCCCTATTGGAAAGAGTTAAAAATATGTCACAACTTGGACGTTATGCACATTGAAAAAAATATTTACGATAATCTTTTGTCCACACTGTTGCAAGATGCTAATAAATAAAAGGATGATCTACGAGCTCGTCAAGATCTAACTGCTTTGAACATTAGAGAGGAACTGCAACCAAAAATTATTGAAAATGATAGATTAGAATTGCATGCATCTCGTATTATGATGTCGAAAGTTGAGATACAAACATTTTGTCAAGTCCTCAAATCAATAAAGTTACTAGAGGGTTACTCCGCAAACGTATCGAACAATGTCCAGGTGCAAGAAAGGAAAATATTAGGACTTAAAACTCATGATTATCACGTGTTTCTTCATCAACTGCTACCTATGGCACTACGTAGTACTATGCAGAATAAAAAAACAGTGAAGGTTATTATTGATTTTTATGGATTTTTCAGAAAGCTTTGTTCTAAAGTTATAGACGACCGTGACTTTGAGAAACTTGGAGAAATTATTTCAGAAACAATGTGTGAAATGAAGATGCTCTTTCCTCCATCTTTTTTCATAATAATGGTTCATCTTACATAACATCTCGCGAAGGAGGCTGCAATAGCAGGACCAGTCCATTATCGTTGGATGTATCCAATAGAGAGGTTAGTATTTAGATACTTTTAATCGTTACCTATCAATATTTATATCTATTAAATGTCAATATCTTTACATCTATGTCTGATTAGTTATCATTTTTAGATATTTGGGTTCAATGAAGCGTCAATTACGTAACAGAGCTCGACCAGAAGGTTCAATATCTGAAAGTTACGTGAGAACTGAGTGTCTCTTATTTGCCCCTCGTTATATGAGAGAGGAACAAACTGAATTTCAAGCACCTGTTGATAATAAAGATAACATAGTTCTCTATCCTCGCGGGCTGAACAAAAATTATTCTAACATATTGCTAGATCAAGCGCATGCATACGTAGTAAATAATCTTAAAATCTTCTCGGAGTACCAGAGGTAAAATATCTAAAAAGAGTTTTGAATACTATTTAATCTTTAATATTTATTTTGACAATAATAAATAAATTTATTGTATTAATAGGCAACATCAAGAAAAACTTAAGAATGAAGTTACCGATAGTACACCTGTAGATGACACTAAAGAAAGGCATATGAAGGAATTCCCTGCTTGGTTGAAGAATGAAGTAAGTATTATTAAATTTATTAATATTTGTATGTTTTTGATAAAAAAACTTAGAAATTATTGATTTAATAGTTTTCTTATTTTTTATATTTAGATTCAGGAATAACTTGTCCTTAATAATCAAATATCAGAAGAAGTGAAGGTTCACGCAAAGCGGCCTTACTATGTTGTAAGAACTTGTCCTTAATAATCAAATATCAGAAGAAGTGAAGGTTCACGCAAAGCGGCCTTACTATGTTGTAAGTCAATATGGTGGGTATCCAAATATCAGAAGAAGTGAAGGTTCACGCAAAGCGGCCTTACTATGTTGTAAGTCAATATGGTGGGTATCATGCTAACGGTTATAAATTTCACACAATGGAGGTTGATACGAAGGTCACCTAGAATAGTAGTGTCATAGCTACCTTCTCACGGGAATGTTTCTCAAACAGAAGAGATCAGAATCCAGTTGAAAATAATATAACATATTATGGAAGGTTGGAAGATGTGGTGGAGATATTCTACGGCTATGGTGGTCCAAATGAACATAAATACATGATGTTCATGATTCGTTGGTATTTTGCAAACACTCAAAAGGATCCCTTTGGATTTACAATTGTCAATCTCGATAAAGAAATTGATAGTGATGAAAAATTCATGCATCTCAGGTGAGACAATGTTTCTATGTGAAAGATCATGTGGTTAAAGACGAGTGGGTTGTCCTGTACAAGGATTCTAGGGCTTATATTCAACCTTCTACCAATGAAGATGATGACGAGAGCTATATAAACAACTTCAATGAGCCAAATGCAGCGATCGATGAATTCTCGTACCCTCAAAACGTAGTGTTTGATACGGATGTTCCAACAACTCGGACAGACATTCCAAATATTATCATAGACATTAATAGGAGCTAAACAATAATTATTTGTAATCGGGTCTTCATGTAACTTTTTTAGTTTGCAAATTATAAAATGAAAACTTTAATATCACTACGATGTATCTCAATTACCTTTTGGACGATATAAATATGTAATATCTTATTTTATATATTCAGCTTGCAGATGCCTACAAACTTGATGTGAAATGAAAATTTTAATAACGCAATAATACATCTTGTTTTTATTTTCGCCAAGCCAAATTGCATCTATAATATATTAATTTGTATGTTTATTCAACTTGCAGATGTCTAAAAACATTAACAGAAGGTTATTCGAAGCTAACCCCAGTCAAGACCAATCCACTGAGGAAGAGCCACCGAGTTCAGGAGAGATGTCAGATATAACTTAGTTTAACTTAAGTATTTTTTATTCATGATATATGCACAATGATAATTTATTTCTTTTATTTTTTTAGGTGAGGGTGAGGAAGAGCCGACTCCCGTACCATTATATGTAGATCCTCCAGTGCTACTTCGAGCATATATTTCCAGGATTGAGCGCAGGCCTTTACCAGCATGTGCAGAGGGGTACAGACTCAAGCAGACAGAAAAATACATACTTGTAAAAAAACAATTGGATGAATGGGTCCTACAGATTGATGAGATATTATCTGATGCAAAAAATAAAATCAGACAAAGATTTGGTGAGTTTGATAAAAAATTTTCGAGTATTTCATAATAATAAATTAAATTCTAAGATCTTAAGATTGATTAAATAAAAGTATTGATATATTTATTATTTTTTCTTTGTTGTAGGAGAAAAACTTTACCAAAAAAAAGGACGCCAAGGAAGTGACTTTAAAAAAAAGTTACCAACGGATTGTTTTCGAGCAATTGTGAGATGGGGACATAATGGGATTCCAACCGGACAATGGGCTAATAACTTTAGCTCATACCTTGGATGCTTGATACGGATGAGTGATAATGTGAATCCTTATTACGAGGCTGAGGAGCAGCCATTTCATGTCCTGGAGAGTATATATCGAGATTGTTGGGTAAATTCTTCTATTTAGCATAATTATTTTTTAATTCTGTCAATTGTCCATGCTTAACTATATGTTAATTTTAGAGATATTTCAACATCGAAGACAATCCCATAGGGTGGGAATTTTTATTTGGATACATGAGAAAGTTCAAGCATTCTCTTCGGGAGTGGAGACATAAGATAATGAAGAAATGCTTTGATTGTTTCACTCACAACTGGGAGAGGATATACAAGCGAGATAAGAGGGTTGAGCCTGAGCACTTAGCTACACTTATAGTATTATGGGGCCAAGAGGAGCACCAGGTAAATATGTATAGTAGTTAATTATCATCAAGTTGGTAAATATGTATAGTAGTTAATTATCATCAAGTTATTTATCTGAAACTAGTGATATATTTTATTGTATCTTATAGCTTGTACTAAAATTCTCTTTGTTCATGTTAAAGAAAAAATGTCAAAGAAATAAACTAAATCGATGGAAGAAAGATTATGATCATCATATGGGGACTACTTCATTTGCCCATATTGAGGATCAATTTTGTAGGACAACGGTATAAAGTCTTTTAATCTTCTATATATATTCTCTCCGCTTCCTAAAATATTTGATAAATAAAACTAATAAATATATTTTTAAATCTCTCTCAGAACGCTCCCTTTATCCTGCTGCCAGAACTGCACAGGAGGACGATGGTTCACTTTAGGAAGGGGTACGATGACGATGAGAATAAGAAACAAAAGCTAGAATTGGCCAAGAAAATGCAGGTTAACTAATTATCTTAGTTCTTATTAGCCTGTTCTTTTGTTGGAAATTTATTGTTTGCGCTCTTCTTTTAGTCATCTTAATTATCATACATGAATTATATGTGTGAATGTGTTAAGGAAGATGCATGCATACATATAACAAAAGGCATAAGAAAGATACCATTTATTAGCACTTAGCCCCCTCAATTGCGGAACTACTTCATCTTTTATTTTTACTTGTTCATGTAAATATATCTTTTATTTTTGAAAGGCCAATTCTTAAATTTATTTTTTTGTCTTTTAGGAAGCTCTGGAAAACACATATGCTGAGGTTGTTGCACAGAGCCAGGAACCCCTGATTAGAGAGCAGAATTATAATGTGAGCCATTTAGTTTGTGGACTTCCCAAAAGGGGGAGAACCAGGTGGATGAGAGTTGGAGCTCAGAGGGTGTCTACACCATTCCAGCCTCCGTCGATTTTAACGCCATCGACTATGCCCTCGGGGCCCCCTTACATGCCGCAGGAGGATTGCACTCAGCAGGCGATGCAGCTTGTTTCCTCTGTGATGAATATGTTAGATGGTCAGATTCCCGAGGAGATGTGGGAGGATATTCAAGAGGAGCTTATGCGAGTGATCCACCCTACTGCTACTTTTGCGATGGTTTCTAGGCAAATAATGAAATCTTGTAGAAGGCAGGTTCCTACTCGGGTGCAAAGCCAGATTATGAACTTTTTGGCCACTCAAAAGGCATTTACCGGTAGTGGAGAGAGTAACAGACATGTATACTTATATATGTAAAACATGATTACACACAATATTATGTAATTCTAAATTTAAATTATTTTGTTATTAGAGTGGAGATGATGCTATTGGGAGCACGAGTCGTAGGGATGGAGCTGCTAGTGGCAACACGGATGATGACATGGATAGGGAGGATGACCTATCTTGGTGAGTTATATCCTAAACTCGTGTTTGTATATTGGACATCTTTATATTGGAGATTATGATATGCGTGTATGGTTTGTTGTGGAAATTTTTTTGGATTTAGAACTTATGATATGCGTATATGGTTTGTTGTGGAAATTTTTGTGGATTTAGAACTTATCATGAAAATTGAATGTACATATTTCGAATGTTTGTGAAAATTGATTGGATGAGAGATGTTTGTGAAATTTGGATTGTATATATTTCGAGATGTTTTGGAATGTGCAAGAAATGTCGTTGTTTGCAGATTTGTATGTACAGGGAATTGATATGTACAGGGAACTGATTGTAATCAGTAAAAAAAAATTTAGCAGATAATATACATCGCTAACGGGAATCCCATCAGCGATAAGTATCGCTAACGGGTTGTCCATCAACGATGTATATACATCACTGACGGGCATACCGTCAGCGATACTTATCGCTGACGGGTTGTCCGTAAGCGATGTATATACATCGCTGACGGGCATACCGTTAGCGATAATTATCGCTGACGGGATTCCCGTCAGCGGTTGTGTGTTCAACGCTGACGATTTTTAGCTGCTAATACATATCGCTGACGGGAAACCCGTCAGCGATGTACATAACATCGATGATGGGATAGCCGTCAGCGATGTTTCAATATCACTGACGGCGTTTACCGTCAACATTGTTGTCGTCAGTAATATACATTACTGACGGCTCCCCGTCAGGAATAGTTCTTCCCTGACGGGACTATTGCTGACGGCTTATCCTTGATGGGAAGCCGTCAAGGATATTTATCGCCGACGGGGATTTAGGCATTCTTGACGGGAATGCCCATCAACGATGCGTGGTTTTCCACTAGTGACACTTGTTTCTCAACTGTGAGTTTGTGTACTCTATTTGGAGATCAATCCAATTCAAGTTGAAAACTGATAAAGAATTTAGATTGAATTCAATAAAAGAAGTTTGGCTACAGTGGTCCAGTGGATACAATGGAGATTCTAGTATGAAGAGAAAAATTTTCATCTGCTCTCTTATATGGTGTGTCTGGCAGGAGCGCAATGATAGATTATTTGCTAATAAGCAGAAGAGTTCTCTAGTCCTCTAGAACAAAATTGTGGCTTTCTCAACTTTTTGGCTAGGATCTGAGGGGATTTCTGCTCGAACTGCTAGATTACAAGAAAGAAGAAGAAAAAGGGCTGCGGGTTTTATAACTGCTGATGCTGCTGAATTTGGGTGCAAGGATGATGCGGCTACAATAATTCAGTTAGGATGAGTTTCTGCTGGATTAATAGTCGTTGGATATGATGTATCTTTTGTTTGAAAGAAAACTTTGTTAGCCTTTACTGTTTTGTATTTTGGCTACTGATGACAAACTTGTTAAATCAGTTAGATGTAGGTAGTTATCTCTAGATGTATATAGGGGATAGAGTACTACTACTTGTAGTAATTTCTCTTGAACTTTAATACATACTCTTGGTTGGGAGTATGAACTATTTTTTGTAACAACCATCCTTTTAATTTAGCTGGTTGGAATACCTGTGGGGTGTTCCATATCCTTTTTCTCAAAATAAGCTAGTCACCTCCTAATTTTTTTAAGTATTTGCATGCCCACTATTTCAGTGAAATAACAACTAATTGCATGTAATGCAAACATTTCTTTCGTGACTCTAGCATTCTACGTGCATTGGCAATACGGCTTGCTAGGAAAATCAAGAGAAGCAAAGCAAGAAGAAGGTGAGACGAAGATCTTGGAGAGAATTAAATATTTGAGAGGATGTGCGGATTTTCTTCCCTATTTAGGAGGAGTTCTATCGTGTGACACGAACTACAATGCAGAGGAGTAGTCCTATTAATTTATAGAGAACAAAAGTTGTACATGTTAATGGTAGGGAAGGTGCATGCAAACAAAAGTTGTCGCATATAAATGCAAGCGTGTGAGGCTTGTGGGGTGATTAGGTTGACCAAATTGGTGCAAGTTATCACTTTGGTATCGAAAGGGGTCAGGAAAGAGGGATATTTCGAGAGAGTGTGTTTGTATATATATTAATTATTTCATTCATTTCTCAGAATCTATGCTTTGTTTAGCGTTAGGTGTAGGACGCCAGCTAGGACAAAGCTGGAAAACTCTGTCGAGTCAGCAAAGGGGAACATCTCGAGTAGATGTATAATATTTTATTTCTCTGAATCTATGTTTTGTTAGGTTTAGGTGCAGGATGCCAGCTAGGACAAAGCTGGAAAACTCTGTTATTTTATGTAAGGCTAAAGTTCATAAAACCCTCTTACCTTTGGGGATTTGTCAAATAAGCCCCTAATTTCAAAACGTCAAAAAACCGTACCTTAACTTTTGCCAGAAAACCCCTTCAACTTTAAACAGTTATAAGAACCAACCCCCGCCCACCCTTTTACCCCTTTACGGCGTTAGTTTGAGAGGTGTTCTTGACAAAACTTTAAGAGGGTTTCATGACAATTTGAAAGCTAAGGGGTTTAACTCATAAACGCCCACTTTTAAGGGGGCTTCATTTAATACTGGTTTGAGGGGCTTTCCAACAAATGTTAAGAGTTTTGATCATCTTTTCTTTCTATTATGGTGATTATAAGATATCTAGTACTAAGAGTTTTGATCATCTTTTCTTTCTATTATGGTGATTATAAGATATCTAGTACTACTCATTTGTATCATTAGTGGGTCCACACTAAATTTAAATCATTAAATTGCAAAGTTCATTATACGTACGGTGATGATATGGAAATGAGAACTTGATCGATACTCCAAGAAGTGACATGAGTTGGAATGAGAGTGAAATTTTTGTTTCTGCTGAAAAATTACAGGAAAACAGGAGAGTATCAGCAGGCAGAAGCCAGAAAGTCTGGCGGTCGTGCACAAAGCCTACTGGGAATCGGAGCTGGTGGCGGTCGACCGCCGCGGTCGATCGCGATTCGTCGATGTTTCTGGGCTGGGCTTCAGTTTTTTGACCCGATTCGTTTTGTAAGTTATATATATCCCTAAACCTGATTTGTTAGGGTAATGCAAGGACGAATTTGAGCAGCCTTGGAGAGAGAATTGTTGCATCTAATTGTGGGAGAGTTGTGAGAGATCAAGAGCTTTGTTTTAGGGTTTGATCTGAGAGATTTGTAACTCTACTTGTATTCTCTGATTTCTAATAGTAAGAACTCCCCCCATCCTTGCCCCGTGGACGTAGGCACCTTGCCGAACCACGTAAAAATTGTTTGTTATTGCTGTGGTTGTGTTTGCATATTAGTTGTGATTAGTTCGAGTTATTGTTCGTGTTGCACAATAAAGCTTCCGCCGCGCACAACAATTGGTATCAGAGCTAGATCGACAACATGGGAGATGCAAGCATGTCAGGTTCGTCTCTTACAACGGCGATACAGAGTCTGAGCATCAATAACACAAAGATTGATGTTCCGAAATTCGACGGCAAGATCAATTTACAGAGTCTGAGCATCAATAACACAAAGATTGATGTTCCGAAATTCGACGGCAAGATCAATTTTGGATTGTGGAGGTGTCAGGTGATGGATGCCTTGGATGCACAGAATTTGAAGGAGACTCTTGAGTTAAAAAAGAAACCCGCAGAGTTGGAGGATAAGGTTTGGAGAAAGATGAACAGTAGAGCTTGTGGTGTTATTAGGTCATGCTTGACGCCGGATCTTATTTATGATGTTATGAACGAGACGTCGGCGAAGAAGATGTGGGAAACACTCAATGAGAAATATCTTACGAAGAGCATTGAGAATCGGCTTCACTTAAAGAAGAGATTTTATCAGTTCAAGATGAAGAGGGGAGTTTCCATCAGGGAGCATGTCAACAACTTTACTAAGTTACTTTCAGATATGGCCAATGTTGATATTATAGTTGAGGATGAAGATAAGGCGATGCTACTTCTGTGTTCGTTGCCCGAAGATGATTATGGTATGTTTGTTCTCACTATGATCAATGGAAGAACTACAGTCAGCTACAAGGAGGTGACCTCAGCTTTGGTGAACTATGAGTTGAGGAAGAATGATGGTGAACCCTCCGAGAAGGCATCGGGAGATGCATTAGCAGTTCGAGGCCGAGATCCAAACTGTCGCCAGTTCAACCATTCAAAGTCAAAGAATAGGAGTGCCTATAAGAGTGTTGGTAGAAATCAATGTCGGTATTGTAAAGAAGAAGGACATTGGAAGATTGATTGCCCAAAGTGGAAGGAAAAAGCCGGAAAGAATAAGGGGAAAGTTGCACAAGCTTCAGAAGTGAATGTTGCAAAAGCTATTGGTGAGCATTCAGATTCAGATTCTTCAGTCTATTCATGCCCTGCGTTACCATCAGTTTGCTATGCTGATTCCACGGAGTGGATGATGGATTCGGGAGCAACATATCACATCTACCCTAAGAGGGAGTGGTTTTCTAGCTTTGAGGAGCTGGAAAGAAGGGATGTCGTGCTCATGGGTAATGACCACGTATGTCCTATTGGTGGTATTGGTTCAGTCCGGATTAGGATGCATGATGGTGTAGTGAGGGAGTTGAAGGGAGTGAGGTTCGTACCACAGATGACGAAGAACATCATTTCTCTTGGGACTTTGGAGGCAGCAGGATATCGAGTGATCTTAGAGGATGCTTCAATGAAGGTCACGAAGGGTTCTATGGTGGTGATGCGAGGTGTCAGGGAAAATAACCTATACTACTTGAAGGGCAAGACAGTTACAGGGGGTCTGGCAACTTCTATTACTACAGAGGAGGACACTACCACCTTATGGCACATGAGACTTGGACACACAGGTGATAAGTCCCTACAGTCATTGGCAAAACAGGGGCTATTGAAAGGTGCTAAGACCTGCAAGATGGAGCTGTGTGAGCACTGTATACTTGGGAAGAAGACTAGAGTGAAGTTTGGCACCGCTGTTCATAACACCCAAGGTACTTTGGATTACATTCACACAGATGTTTGGGGTCCTTCCAAAAACACATCTCTTGATGGGGCCAACTATTTTGTCACTTTCATTGATGACTATTCCAGGAGGAATTGTGTATACCCGATAAAGCATAAACATCAGGTCCTGGATATTTTTGTGAAGTGGAAAAAGAAAGTGAAGCTGCAGACAGGTAGAAAGGTGAAGACTCTACGTTCAGATAATGGTGGAGAGTACAAGAGTGATCTGTTTCTACAGTTTTGCCGGGATCACGGCATTAGAAGACACTTCACAGTTCGAGAGACACCGCAACAGAACGGGGTGGCTGAGAGATTGAACCGTACCTTGCTGGAGAAGGTACGGTGTATGATGACACAGAGTGGATTTCCTAGATCCTTTTGGGCCGAGGCAGTAGTTTATACGATCCATCTCGTGAACAGGTTGCCGTGCACTGCGATAGACGGGAAGACTCCTTTGGAGCGTTGGTTTGGTTCGGTGGCTAGTGACTATGAGTCGCTTCGGATATTCGGGTGTCCAGCTTATTACCATATCAGTGATGGTAAATTAAATCCGAGAGCGAGGAAAGCAGTCTTTGTGGGATTTAGAGATGGAGTCAAAGGTTTCAAGTTATGGGATCCACAGGACAAGAAGATAGTTATTAGCAGAGATGTCACATTTGACGAGGCATACCTGATAAGACCTCGAGCCCCTCAGCAGGTAGAGAGAGACCAGACAGGAGAGATATCGCAGTAGGTGGAGGATGATGTGACTCCACTTACTCCAGAGAGCACTGTATCCATCGAGACTCCTACAGAGGTGACACTGGGAGGAGATGAGATGACAGCCGGGCAGATACAAGATGCAGTGGATCATGGGACTCATAAACAGGGTCATGTTCAGAGGTCCATTGCAGTAGATAGACCGAGAAGAGAGATTCATCGGCCAGCTAGGTATAATGATGTCATGGTCGCATATGCATTATCAGTAGAGGTCGTTGATGATATGGTTTGTTTGAATTTATTATCTTGTTAGTAAATGTTAAAGTGGAGGATGAATTTTATTATGGTTAACAAAAAATAAAATCCTTTCTTTTTTTTTTTAAAAAAAGTCCTAATTGTCTCTAATTGTGAAGAATTAGCTAAATGGTGGAATTAAAAACTAGAAAGAGAACTTACCCGAAAGCAAATCTTCAAATCCTAGCTCTCTGATATGGTTCCAGCCACATTTAGGGAGGCAGAGTCTAGCCCCGATTCGATCAGGTGGAGGGAAGCTATAGAGGAGGAGATGCGGTCTCTTCAGAAGAATGATACTTGGACACCTGCACATCTACCTAAGGGTAAGAAGGCTATAGGTTGCAAGTGGGTATATGCGAAGAAGGAGGGATCTTCTATTGGGGACATAAGGTTCAAAGCCAGATTGGTTGCCAAGGGATATGCACAGCTTGAGGGCATTGATTACAACGAGGTATATTCACCTGTTGTGAAGCATTCGTCTATACGGATTTTATTGGCGTTTGTGGCACAGTTGGATTTGGATTTGGTCTGGATGGATGTGAAGACAGCCTTTCTACATGGTGATTTAGATGAGGAGATCTACATGACACAACCCCAGGGTTTCAAAGCTGCAGGAAAGGAAGATTTGGTTTGTAAGCTGAAGAAGTCTTTTTTATGGTTTGAAGCAGTCACCAAGACAGTGGTATAAGAGATTCGACAGCTTTATGATTGGCCGAGGGTCAGTCACCAAGACAGTGGTATAAGAGATTCGACAGCTTTATGATTGGCCGAGGGTACACGAGGAGCCCATATGACCCATGTGTTTATATGCACAAGCTACATGATGGTGAGCACATATATTTGCTTTTATATGTTAACGATATGCTTATTGCTTCCGGGACTTCTTCGGCTATTCGAAAGTTGAAAGATGAGCTGTCATCCGAGTTTGAGATGAAGGATCTTGGAGAGGCAAAGAAGATATTAGGTATGGAGATCGAGAGAGACAGGATGAAAGGGAGTTTGAAACTTACACAGAAGAGCTACTTGCAGAAGATGTTGAAGAAATTCAGCTTTGATGGCAATGTAAAAGCAGTTAGCACACCATTGGCTCCCCACTTCAAGCTTTCAGCGTTGATGTCACCTATTTTAGTTGAGGAAAGAGATTATATATTG
This sequence comes from Asparagus officinalis, assembly GCF_001876935.1. Lineage (NCBI taxonomy): Eukaryota > Viridiplantae > Streptophyta > Magnoliopsida > Asparagales > Asparagaceae > Asparagus > Asparagus officinalis. The sequence continues at coordinate 347,774 of NW_017972353.1, forward strand.
AAGGTCTCATATGCCAGTGTAGTAGGTAGCTTGATGTATGCGATGGTGTGTGCGAGGCCAGATTTGTCACAGGCCGTGAGCATGGTATCGAGATACATGCACGATCCCGGGAAGGGTCATTGGGAGGCCGTGAAGTGGATTCTACGGTATGTTCGAGGCACCGTGGATGTTGATTTAGTGTTCCAGAAGGATGAGAAGGATGGGCAGGATTGTATTGGATATGTGGATTCAGATTATGCTGGAGATCTTGACAAACGCCGGTCTACTTCAGGTTATGCTTTTACATTGGCAGGTGCACCTGTATGTTGGCGTTGCATGTTTTAGTCCACAGTGGATCTCTCTACTACAGAGACAGAGTATATGGCAGTTACTGAAGCTATTAAGGAGGCTTTATGGTTGCGTGGATTATTGGAGGACTTGGGGATCGCTCATGAGATTATTCGGATATATTGTGATAGCATGTCGGCTATCTATTTGGCAAAGAACAAGGTTTATCATGCGCGCACGGAGCACATCGACGTCAGATTCCACTTTGTACGTGACGTATTGGATGATGGAGACGTCATATTAGAGAAGGTCCACACGAATGACAACCCTGCAGATATGTTGACCAAATGTCCACACGAATGACAACCCTGCAGATATGTTGACCAAAGTTGTTTCAGGAGTGAAATTTGGTCATTGTATGAAGCTTTTGAACATCCTTCAGTGCTGAGGCCTTTGGAGGCCATTTGGGTGAACAACGTTCGACTTGATTCCTTGGACAAGAGGATACGTAGGCAGTCTTTCAGATGCAGCCGGTATGATCAGTTGATTCAGATGTGGGGAGAGGTCGCGTTTCAGCTCTAGATTGGTTCCCTGACTTGTTGAGGGACTATTGGATGATTTGGTGTCGGCTCAATTTTGGTGAAAACATTCGCCGAGGTGGAGAATTGAAGAATTACAGGAAAACAGGACAGTATCAGCAGGCAGAAGCCAGAAAGTCTGGCGGTCCTCTCGGGACTGAGATTCGGTCGACCGCCGCGGTCGACCGTCGATGTTTCTGGGCTGGGCTTCAGTTTTTTGACCCGATTCGTTTTGTAAGTTATATATATCCCTAAACCTGATTTGTTAGGGTAATGCAAGGACGAATTTGAGCATCCTTAGAGAGAGAATTGTTGCATCCAATTGTGGGAGAGTTGTGAGAGATCAAGAGCTTTGTTTTAGGGTTTGATCTGAGAGATTTGTAACTCTACTTATATTCTCTGATTTCTAATAGTAACCCCCCCCCTCCTTGCCCCGTGGACGTAGGCACCTTGCCGAACCACGTAAAAATTGTTTGTTCTTGCTGTGATTGTGTTTGCATATTAGTTGTGATTAGTTTGAGTTATTGTTCGTGTTTCACAAGAAAGCTTCCGCCACGCACAACATCTGCTGTATATAAAGGGAATGGTCTTTAGTATTATCTGTCATCTCCGGTTGGCAAGCTCTCTGCTTGTCTGATTTTGGTAAAATTGCAATTCGAAAATATCATAAATTTTAAAAGGCCTTTAGTAAAGACAATTTACCTCTGACTACAACTATTTGCAAAAAGAAGATTGTAAGGATTATTTTCAACATGAACAGGGTTTTATTATTTAAGGGGGTGTTCATATGGAAGTGCTTTATCCATGGAAGAGTATTGTAAGCAATGTCAATGAAATTCCATATAACAAAATTAGTAATTAATAAATTACATACCTCCATGACGAACTTGATTAACCTTTTCCATATGATCACCGACTTCCGTAGTGTCAACCATAAATTGATTATTTATATTTTCCATTATAGAGAGTATTTTCTACAAGCGATTAGCTTGCACCTTTCAGCTAGACAGGTTGAATTGCAGCCTCACTTGTAGGACCTTGGAGGAATATATGTATGAAAAAGCTTTTTTCATCCCTTGAGATAAAACTTTCCACCTCCCCATGTGGATTTATTATAAGCCATGATTCTCCACATTAATATGCCAATAAATCCATAATAAAAAAACATACATATGAACTTTGGGGTTTCCAATAAATTACAAAGGTTTAACATAATTAGAATAATAAATATATTAGTAATATTTTGAAATCATTAAAAAAAATCGTACAAGTATAAGCACATGTTGAATCAAAGTCTATGGAAAGTTATCTTAAAGTATCACTCAATTGCGAATAGACCCTCTATAGTTCTATTTATGCAGATAGACCCCTTGTATCACTGGCCCAAGTGCAAAACAACCTCTTAGTAAATTTTTCAACTCTTTTACAAGTCAAAGAAAATTAGCTCCTCACCAATAGAACACTAAGGGTCTACCTAGCTTCTCAAAACTTTTTCCACTATTTTATAATTAAGAGTCACAAAAGTATTTGCGCGGGAGTTCTATCCGCACAAATAGAACTCAAGGGATCTATTCGCAATTGGATGATATTATAAGAGATTATCCACAAGTATAATTAATCCTAAAATATATTAATGTTAAGCCTTATGTATAGCTGAATTATTTCTTTCGTAGACGAGAGATTTGAGAGCTGATTACTATATTTATGAGTCATTGTTTAAGATAATTAGTTATTGAATATGCACAAAAATAATTTCTTTTCTTTTGATATTGTGAATTATTTTACACAATGTTAGGATCCTTCATATCTTTTGAAGGTTGAGAGAGAAGGGAAAAAATTATGATTCTTCTGTTGGTAGTATTTCTCAAGTCCTGAATTGAGGATACAATTGACTTGTTTAGTAAAAATCTAATTTTTTTCTCCTCCCTCTCTTTTCTGGATTAGAGTTCTTGAACTCGTAGTTTTTCTTCATGTGGATGATGTCTTACTGCAATAAGCTAGTTGTTTGCCTTCTTTTTTTGATGATGATTTAACAAACAATTTACGACTAATATTGGTTTTAGTATTTTGTTTTGTGTTGTTTAGTATTCACAGGAAAATGAGCTACATGGATATTGAAGCCTATGCAAATCAAGTCAACCAATCAAGTTTAATCTTCAGAAGATTCTTTCTTGGTATACTTAGTATAAGTTTATATAATGTGTGTTAATTCTATAAGCTCAAATATACACACACATATACACTTGTGATTTTCTCAAAACATATGTACTTTTATGAAAATTCTATGTTAATATGTTTTGGAATATATATACATCATAAACATCTTTTATTATATCCATATAAATATTCCATAAGTTTTCAAAACTTGTTTTGAGTCAAAAATAAAAAATCACATGTTTTATTAAACATGTATTTTAGTGTTTTTGAATATTTCTAATATTTCACAAATGGTAAGAGCAAATTAAAAAAATTCATATTCCAACATGCTTATATTCATGTTTATAAACTTTTTCCAAAGTTTTATATTTTTTTAGAATTTATTTGCTATTTTTAAATAAGGTTTGAATTTCGTTTGTACTATGCAATTTAGGCTGAAAACATGTTAACAATTGACTGATGAAACTGCCTGCAATCTTCAAAAAAAATGTGTTACTTATTCAGTCAACGGAACAGTCGACTGATGACTGTAGGCGTCTAAATTTACCTATAAGTTCCCGCATGCAACTCAAAACAAAGAGTGGACGAGTCAAGAAGGCTCACTCAATCGACACACGCGCGTCAATCAGTTCGCGCGCGTCGATCAACACGCGCGCGTCAATCAGTTCGTGTGCGTCGGTCAATACGCGCTCGTCAATCAGCTCGTGCGCATCGGTCAACACGCGCTCGTCAATCAGTTCGCACATGTCGGTCAATACGCGCGCATCGGTCAACATGCGCGCGTTAATCAGTTCGCGCGCGTCGGTCAACACGCGCTCGTTAATCAGCTCGTGCGCGTCGGTCAACACACGATCGTCAATCAGTTCACGCGCGTCGGTCAACACGCGCTCGTCAATTAGTTCGCGCGCATCGGTCAACAAGCGCTCGTCAATCAGTTCATGTGCGTTGGTCAACACGCGCGCGTCAATCAGTTCGTGCGCGTCAATCAACACGCGCACTTCAACCAGTTCATACACATCGGCCAACACGCGCGCGTTAATCAGTTCGCACGTGTAGGTCAACACGCGCGCGTCAACCAACTCGCGTTCGACGGTCGGTCCCACAACGAAGCGTACAAATCAACAAGTCGACCAAATACGCGAAATGGAAAAAGAACAAATCCCGGAAGAAAAAAGTTCGGCAGAAGCGACGAACCCGCGCTAGCGCAAGACGGAACAAACCGACCCGCGCAAGCGCGGGTCAATTTATTCAGACCCGCGCCGCGCAGTCTGAGGCCCAATCAAGCGTTTTGGCGGTTTTAAAGCAGTTTTCACGGGATTTATCTGTTCTAGGGGTTCCTAACTGACTTGATATTATCCCTAAACATGGTTAGGCTATTGTTAACTAAAGATAGAGCCAAATCACTTGTTCTCATCCAAATAACCACACCCGAGGCCTATAAATATCAGCCCAATGCCTCCATTTTCGAGATCTGGAATTTTATCAAGAGGACGAGGTGCTGCTGGATTGAGGAGTCAAGGAGCATGAATTTTCAGCAAAGGCCAACGAGATCCCGGCGAACTTCGGCACAAAGGAGAAGTCATTCGAAGGATCTGAAGCCCGTACGTCAGTTCCTTGAGATTAGGCTTTGTCTTAATCTTGAGAAGAGCTACTGATTTTGCTTGATCAATTTCACCGCTTCAAGCAAATACCTCCTTGGTGAGGTAGGAGCTCTGCCTAATTTTCTGACAACTGGATCTGATTCGCGGTCATCCACGGATAAACCCCGGCACCGGTGAAGAACCCACACAAGCAAGAGACGATAAACGGATCTTGTGTTTATTTTCAAGAAAGTTATAATTTTTATTTTCGTTATTCGAATTCTTTGTAAACGACTAAAGTTTAATGAAATCAATGATGAAGGCAGCTTTCAACGAAAACAAACTGGCTACCACAGTGGGAGCCGACAGCCTTTCTGTGAAGGCTGACGTGTCGCAACCTTGGATCCTTATCCTGGTTGAAACGGAGGTCAAATATGAGTTCGACCAGCAGAAGTATGAGGAATACTTGTCCTCCTCCTCCAGATCGGCCTCTCCTCGCAGATGTAGGAAGGCCTATTCCAGGAAGACCCGCTGGACTTCAGCTGTAAAAACCCAAGAAGAAGATCTTCCAGCCACCGCTGTACTTGTGGCTCACAACGCCCCGTCAGCATCCGACGAGGCTAAAACTATAGATCTGAACCCCTTGAGCAAGGGGTCGACTGTTGATGACGTGCCAACTCTATCAAAGAGAGCACGTCAGAGACGACGCCAATGCCTCGCACGCTAACTGGCCAAAGCCTTGGAACCAGTTGATGGAATCCGTTATGAGGCGGATCTAAAGTCTAGGAGGCACCAACCACCACAACAGAGGGTGGACAACCCCTCCTCATTCAAACCAGCGAAGAACGAATGGGTCCGCGTCAAAAGGACCCGATCGACTCTTCAAGAGCGGATTCAGAAACGCCGCGCATTACTTGCACATGCAAGAATTCTCATGCAGGAGGGAAAAAAAAGCCACAAAGACTACACCAAGTATGGAGGCCAAAGTCTAAAACGACGGCAAAAAAGATCGAAAAACGCTGGTCACTCAAAACCGACCCGCCAATTGGCAGGTCACCCAGATCCAACCCGCCAATTCGTGGGTCACCCAGATCCGACCCGTCAATTTGTAGGTCACCCAGATCCGACCCTCCAGTCTGCAGGTTGTTGGCCTTCTTGTTTTGATGATGTTTAACAAACAATTTATTACTAATGTTGTTTGTCTAGTGTTTGTACATTCCTATGTTTTGTAGACAAACAACGTTGTTGGAGGATGGATGGAATAGAGCTTCAACGATCATATCCAAAGGAGGTTGGCGGAATGTCGGTGAAGCCTTGCTAGTTTAGCTTCATCCGCAACGTGTACCAAGTCAAGCTTAATTGAAGATCAAGATTGCTTGGGTAATGTAGTTTTAGGTTTTATATTATGCGTGTTAGTACTTTAAGCTCAATCATATATACACATACACGCTTTGGTTTTGATTTTGTATATATACAGTTATATATATACATATATATTTTTTGGTTTAATAGGTTTCGAGTTTATATATGAAACAAATGAATAGAATTAGAAAATACTATTTTGTTTCATGTTTATATGCCTATATATGATTTCACCTTTAACAAGCTTATATTTAATGAAATCATATTTAGTGTTTTGTATATATTGCATAGAATATGCAATTTTGTGAAAATATGGTTTTCTTAGTTTTTGGACTTAACAATAATCATATCCATATTTTATTAAGTCTATATAATCATTGTGCAAAGTTTCAAAACATGGTTTAGCTAAAATATCAAATTTCACATGTTTACATTTTCGTGTTTTGAACTATTTTGCAAAATGATGATTTTTCACAAATGGGAAATGCAATTTGGAAAATTCTTTTTGTAACATGTTCATTTACATGTTTATATACATTTTCCAAAGTTTCATAATTTTTGGACTTCATTTGTTATTTTTAACATTTTTCCAAAGTCTTAAAAGTCAGCTTTAAAATCAGGTTTTGAAATGTCTGTTTTCGGTCGACCGCACCGGTCGACCGCTCGTTTGTTTTTTCGTCAGCATGGTCCAGAGAGTTGGTCGGTCGACCGGTCCGGTCGACCGAAAAGCTCCATCGGTCGACCGCACCGGTCGACCGGATAAGTGTTTGCTTGATTTCCTGTTTTCGACCTGGATAACGGTCGACCGAACTTTCCATCGGTCGACCGAATTTTTCCATCGGTCGACCGACGGAATTTTCGGTCGACCGACAATATAGCCGTTGCTTTTTAACGGCTCTTTCTCTGAGCTGTTTGCTGGGGTTTTTGGTCATTTCGTTTTGGGGTTTTTGGCTGAGCTTTGAGTGGGTATAAATACCCCTTTGCTGATTTCTTTTCAAGTAGCTAAGAGAATGGTTTAAAAGTTTTAACAAGGGTTTAAACTTGTTTAGTGTTTGTTTAAATTTGTTTTAAGAAGCTTTTAAGCATTTGAGTGTTTCGGTTTTGTGATATATACTTGATTGATTATCATTGTTCTTAAGCTAGTTTTAATACTTGAGTTTAGTTGATTTGATCTTATTTACTCATTGTTACACACACACCCACATTGAGCTTATTGTATCTTTCATACATAGTATAGTTGGGTGGTGAGAGATTGTAACTTTGATTTGTGCTTTCATTGTGTTCTCATCTATTGTAGAGAACAAATTTATATTTGTTACATTGTGAGTGTTGTAAGGTTTTCGGTGAGCTAGAAACCGAGTGTGTAGTGAGGTTTTCGGTGAGCTAGAAACCGAGTGTGAGGAGTGACGTTGATCGGTGAGCGTTGAAAACCGATACTGTGAGGTGTAAACGTTATTCGGGTGAACGTAGAAAACCCGGTTGATAGTGGATTTCTCCCCGGGAGTGGGGAGCGGAGACGTAGGACGGAAGGTCCGAACTCCGTGATCATATTGCTTGTTTGAGTGTGCTTTGGCGTTCATTCATATTTATGTTCATATCTAATATCGCCATTGTCATTAGCTCATTATCTATTTCATCCACTATCTTGTTTAGATTATTTACCCTTGTGTTAGTTTATATATCCTTGCATATATATACATATATATATATATATTCATCATATAGGATATATCTTGTTGCTCATATTGTTTATCCTAGCTTACAAATATTGTTGTATTTCATACTTGCTAGGATAACTTGTTAATTAGTTTTAATTGGCATTTAATCGGTTTAGATTAGCATAAGACCCTAATCACCCCCTCTCTAGGGTCCAACACAGGTCACCCAGATCTGACCCGCTAATTCGCAGGTCACCCAGATCCGATCCTCCAGTCTACGGGTCACCCAGATCCGACCCTTCAGTTCGCGGGTCACCCGGATCCGACCCTCCAACCCGCGGGTCACTTAAATCCGACCCTCCAACCCGCGGGTCACTCAAGTCTGACCCGTGTCAGAGTCAAGACAAAAGATCTCCTGCACTTGTTTCTTCGATTCCATCAAGTTTCACACCTCCGGTGGAGATCCGTGACAGTCTAGATCTATCCCATTTTAAGATAACCATAAAAGATCATCTTGGCCCGTCACACGATGATCAAGACAAAGCTCTAGTTAGAGAGCGCTCAAGCCCGTTGAACGGATCTTGAGCAGTTTTTCAGGCTGGAGGTCGTGATCGTCCTCCTAAGCAGTGGAGGAGAATGCATGACGGGAAAAGTCCTATAACTGACCGCATTGGACTACATGTCGAAGTCCAGGAGCCTGTTGAAAGCCTATGTTCGTGAAAACGTAGCCTCAGACATGTGACTCCTGAAGACGCTAACAACGCGTTGAATTCCCAGAAGAGAACGTACTCGTCAGATGAGGACGTTACACCTAGGGATTCGTACCAACACACGATGGGCTGCTCCGGTCATCCGACCGATGAGTTGTACTATCGAGCCCGAGGTACGAATAGGTCTCGGAGAAGGAATCACCGAGAACCGGACTCCCATTATCCGTGTTCCAAAATTATTAAGGCGGTGTTGTTAGAATGTTGCTGTTCCAAGGCCGCCCCGGAAAGAGTTTCAGTGTTTGAAAGAATCTTCACCAGAACATCTGAATCCAGACCAAGGCGTTTCCATAAGAAGAGAGTTGCTCCTCAGGATAATGAACTTCCAGAAGTATCTGTCAATATGACTGGTAGAGGGAAGTTAACACGACTCTTTAAACCTGACCAATTTTCAGTAGTATCCCAACGGATAACCCGATTGCAATCGGGAACCAGTAGATGAAAGAATTATCGGAGGATACAAAGGGGACTATCATCAGATGACGAAACGTTAGATCCTTGCTCAGACGCTTGTTCGGCGATAGCTTCTGATGATACGACATCCAGCACGGGACAGTCCTATGAGTCGTTCTTGATCAACGCAGAGCAGATGAGTAAAATTCTTAAGGACGCTTTAACTAAGCAGAGGGAGAATTTCAAATTTGAAATGGAAATGGCTATGCAGCAAATGAGGGAGATGCATGAACAACAAATCACGGTGCTGACAAATCAGCAGGGAGAGTCCAGCCATCGAAATAATCCAGACCAAACTGATAATGATCGGGAAGTGGAGGAGAATGCCAACATGAACACCCCTCCCATCGACAACAATACTGGAGGTGGCCCTTCAGATGATAACAATACGAAGGAGGACCACGTTGCGAGGATAAGAAAATGAGGGATTTAGAGAGCAAAATCTGCATTGATGAGTGCTCAGGAAGTAAAAAGGTCCGGAATACCGTGCCCATACCCAAGAGAGTGGGAATCAATCCCGTATCCGGCAAAGTTTAATTTAATCAATTTCACGCCGTTTGATGGAAAGGGTTCTCCCACTCAGCATTTAATATACTTCAAGTCTCACTTGGGGATAATCTCCGGCAATGAACCTCTGATGGTACGGTCATTCGTCGGCACTCTTCGCGGATTAGCCTTCGATTGGTATCGTCACCTCAAGCCGGGGAGTATTAGCAGTTGGAATGACATGGAGGACATGTTTCTCACGAATTTCTTCGACGACGACATAGAGGTCTCAATCGGAACGTTATTTAACGAGAAGCAAAAGGACGGAGAGTTGGTGGAAAATTTCATCAAACGATTCCGGAACAAAGCCATGAATTGTAGGGATCTGATTAGTGAGGACTTCATCCTGGAGACTTGTCACAACAATCTTTCGTTGGATATCCTCAAAGCCATGGAAATGACACCGTCTAAGACCTGGAAAGATTTGAAGGTCCGAGGGGAAAGAGCCGAACGTTTCCTCAAGAGGAAAAAGGCCAAGAGGGGTCAAACAGCAACACCGGCCCCACAACAGAATTTTGTTCCGAAAGGGTAAAGGGAAAGCGCAAGCGAATGTAGTGAACGCGAACCAAACATTCAAAGTGTAATCGCAACCACAACAGCAGCAGCAGAAGGCGCCTCAGCAGTCACGGTGGCAACAACAGCCTCAGAAACAGAAGGCTTCGGAACCAAAATTCTCGAAGGTTTACTCGTTCAAAGAATATGAAGTTCCCAGTATTTTCAAATACCTCATAGAGAATAAAAAGATTAAGTTGCCTCCGATCCAAGATCAGGAAGACGCTAAGAGGGTTAATGACCCAAAGTATTGTGCTTGGTTCACCACCCTACCAAGTCATGCTACGCCCTCAAAGACAAAATCCAAGCTTTGATCGATGTGAGGGTGATTACCATGAAACAACCTAAGGAAAAGAAGGTGGGTGCAAATGCAGTATCAATCTGCTTCGGATCTGTCCCTTTGAATTGGTTTCAGCCCGAGCCTGTGACGAAAGTTGCGATGAACACCGTGAACAACGATCCTCACGAACAACGTCAGAAAGGATTTGTGCCACACACAGCCCCGAATGGCGAGATTCTTTGGGTTCATCCCGATCTGGTCAAAGATGAACAGTGGGTCGGATCGTCATCCAAGAAGAGATCAAAAGGCAAAGAAAAATCCTGTTACGGAGCCTCTGCTATTCCAGGAGAAGATAATGAAAGAATTCCTGCTTTCCCACTCTATGAAGATGAACAAGAAGTCTTTGCAACCCGGAGTGGAAATGAATATCACTTCAAGTATCCGGATGCTTCCGAGGAATTAGCTAAGCAAGGGGTAACCAAAACCGTTCCCTCCAAGACATTAGCGGAAATGAGAGTGGTCACAACTCTCCCGGTACCCGTGGTTGCAGAGAAGACCCCACAAAAACAAAAAGGGAAAGAACCCTTATACCAAGAGGGTCAGAACCCGAAGCAGTCTCGATTTAATCTACCGATTGGGAGAGACAAACCGGGAAGTTCGAACGCTCCACCCCATTTCGATATTATGACGCAATTAGCTAATATACCGGCTAGAATAACTCTATATGAGCTATTACGTCTATCGAAATAGCTAATATACCGGCTAGAATAACTCTATATGAGCTATTACGTCTATCGAAAGACACGAGGGAAGCTTAACAAGAAGTCTTGGCCAATTCTGAAGTTTTTCTGACTCAGATCAAGCCATCTCCTGAAGAACCAGAGCCGCCGGTCCAACATTGCAACCTCGCGGCGCACCGTTTTCCCTGCATTTCTTTCACCAAAGAAGACATACAGACGAAAAATTCAAAGCATGACCGTCCCCTGTATTTTACCGGGCACATTGGCTCCAGCGTTGTCAACCGGATCCAAGTTAATCCGGGTTCTGCTGTCAGCATCATGCCGCTCCGATTGATGTATAGTCTCAGAATACCAGCTAGTAAGCTAGCCTCTACGGGTACTACTATCTACGGATTCAACACCAGTGGGTCCAGACCATTGGGTAAAATCCGAGTAAAGTGCCAGATCGGAGATTTGAAGTCAGAAGTCATATGTTATGTGATCGACGCGGAGACTTCTTATAACTTACTATTAGGTCGACCATGGATCCACGGTAATGTTATAGTCCCATCAAATCTTCATCAGTGTCTCAAATATGTGGAAACCAATAACGAAGTCAAGACGGTGGTCGTGGATAAGCAACCGTTTAAGGGGTTGGAAAACTATTTTACCGACTCCCTTTTCTACGGTGTCGAATCCGATACTGAACCATCGGCCTAAGGTACGGACAATGGGGAAGAAGCTGATACCGAGGCTGGGTTTGATTATGATGGTGGTTTTGTACTTAATGATATTGTACCCATTGTAATTAATCTTGACGATGAAGAATCATCGGAAAGTAGTTGTAACTGGTAACTTGCCGAAGAAATATCAATAAATGATGATTTAGAGTACTCATTGTGTCTCAATAATGTTATGAAAGAGTTATATAATACCCTAATTTGCATGTACCGCTTCAATCGTCCTGCATGACAAAAAATCAGGTGCAGGATTCATTCGGAACGACACTTGTCATTCCTGCAAAGGCAGGGGGTGAAAAGGAAGTTATCTATGGTAAAGGAAGAGAACCTTCGATACCAAACCACTTTTTGGAAGAAGATAAGGATTGTGATAAACCTACCCCTCATCTATTCAGGTATGACACAAAAGCACGTAATCTCATGGAGAGATACGGATATGACTTCGCACTTGGGGAAGGTCTTTGTTTTGGTCGAGGTCCGCGAGTTCCACCTCGTATGGCCTATGTACCAAAAGGAAAGCCCGATGACTATTATAGCCACCGAAGAGGTTTGGGCTATGTTTCCTCATCCGAAGGTGAATGTTGCTAGCAAGTCATTGATCAAATCGCTAATAAGGGCAAAGACGGATATTCTTCCGACTCTTCAGCCCGGGACTCTGACGCTAGTCTTGGAGAAATGTTCAAAAGGCTAATGTTAAATATGGCTACAGTCAACCCTGCTACAATAGAGGAAGACGATCAAATGCCAACTTGGGAGGACCCTTAGGTTCATCACTTGAGTATGCAATACGGTGATAGGTTTGAACAAAGAGAACCTCCTACCGAAGATCAAGTAGTCCAGGTGAATATGGGTAATGAGGATAATCCGAAGCCAATATTCATTAGCGGTAGCCTCTCGCCGGATGAGAAAGAAGAGTTGATCTCTCTCATTAGGGAATACATCGATGTTTTTGCCTGGAATTATGAAGATATGCCAGGGCTCGATCCAAATGTAGCAATGTATCGTCTCAATATTAAGCCGGATGTCAAACCCGTCAAACAATAACAAAGACGGTTTCATCCGCAAATTATAGAAGCAATTGAGTTCGAAGTCAAAAAGCTTATCGACTCGGGTTTTGTCAGGGAGGAGCAACATCTCGAGTGGCTTGCCAATATTATCCCAGTCCTGAAGAAGAAAGGGAAAATTAGGATTTGTTTCTACTTTAGAGACCTTAATACTACCTACCCAAAAGACGATTTCCCTCTTCCCATCACAGATGTTATCATCGACAATACGTGTGGATTCGAGAGAATGTCTTTTATGGATGGATTTTCTGGCTATAATCAGATAAAGATGCATCCAGATGACGAAAAACACACCATGTTTAGAACACCTCTCGGTGTTTTCTGCTACACGGTTATGCCCTTTGGTTTAAAGAACACAGGTGCTACGTATCAGAGATCCATGTCAAAGATTTTCCAAGAGCATCTCCGGAAAACTGTCGAGTGCTACGTGGATGATCTGGTCGTAAAAAGCCGTGATAAAAATGATCACATCAAAGACTTGAAGACGATGTTCGATCTAATGCGGACTCACCAATTGAAGATGAATCCTACCAAATCTTTCCTTGGAATGTCCAGCGGCAAATTCCTCGGATTCGTCGTCACTACTAAGGGTATTTATATTGATCCAGATAAAGTGAAGGCGATTAACGAATTGCAACCCCCGAGAAACCTTAAAGAACTCAGAGGACTGCAAGGACGGTTGGCTTATATCCGTTGGTTCATTTCGAATCTTTCAGGAAAATGTCAACCATTCTCCAGGCTTACAAAGAAAGGCGTATCATTTATATGGGATGATGCTTGCCAAAAAGCATTTAAAGATATTAAAGAATATCTCTCAAAACCTCTAGTGCTCGTTGCACCGAAGTCGGGCAAACCGTTCTTGATTTATGCCAAGGCGACGAGCCATTCGTTAAGTGCATTGCTTGCACAAGACAACGATAACGGTCACGAACAAGTAGTATATTACTTAAGTCGGACTCTTATGGGTGCCGAATCTCAATATCCAATGATTGAAAGGGAGTGTCTTGCCTTAGTATTCGCTATCCAAAAGATGCGACACTACTTGGTTGGGCAGACTATCTACGTCATCTCCAATGTTAACCCAGTCAGAATATTCATGACACAGCCTGCTTTCATGAATTGGCAGTTAGCGAGATGGGCTTTACTGCTGTCCCAGTACGACCTATATTTTAAACAACAAAAGTCGGTAAAGGGACAATCTATTTATGATCTCCTGGCAGCTAACCCAACTACGAATACCGCCGAGGTATACGATGATCTGCCAGATAAAACCCACGAAGTCAATGTAACTTCCCATCAACAGGTGTGGCGTTTGTACTTCGATGGTGCTTCTCGAGCAACTAATGTAGTAAGTACCCCGGGATGTTCTAAGATTTCTTCCGGAGTTAGAGTTGTCTTAGTTTCCCCGGGAAAACATGTGATGCCTCAAGCTTACTCGCTGACCGACCCGTGCTCGAATAACGTAGCCGAGTATAATATGCTACTTATCGGACTCAGCTTTGCTAAAGAGCTGGGGGTCGAATATCTCGAAGCTTTTGGTGACTCTTAACTAATAGTTAAACAAGTTCAGGGTGAATATGAGGTCAGAAATCAAGACTTAATACCATACCACAAGGTGGCCGTTGAGATGGTAGAATTGTTTGAAGGATTCTTCATCGAATACATTCCACACTTACAAAACGCGTACGCAGATGCGCTGGCAGCATTAGCCGTGTCCCTAGCGCAGCCTCCCAAAACGGAACAGTTCGTTACGGTGAGAACTCACCAACTCTTCGTGCCAATCTACGATGAAGATGACAAGGATTCGTTACGGTGAGAACTCACCAACTCTTCGTGCCAATCTACGATGAAGATGACAAGGAAGAGGATATTAAAGAAGTACGCCAATCTACGATGAAGATGACAAGGAAGAGGATATTAAAGAAGTACATTCAACTCAAGTTGAGTTTGAGCCCCGAGATTAACGTTTTCCTATCATAGACTACGTCCTGCACGGGATTTTACCAGAAGATACGAAAGGAGATTCGATCCGACGGAGAGCATCCAGATTCTACTACAACACGGAGAGTCGAACACTATATCGTAGGGGGTACGATGGGTTACTACTATGTTGTTTATCGACTAAAGAAGCGAAAGAAGTCCTTAAAGAGACGCACGAAGGAGTTTGCGGAGCACACCAACCGGGTCCCAAACTTTATGACCGCATCAGAAGAATTGGATATTTCTGACCCACCATGATCAAAGATGCAGTCGTATATGCCCGAAAGTGTCATGCGTGTCAAGTGCACGCGAATTATATGCACCAACCCCCGGAGCATCTGCATCCTTCGGTTACATCATGGCCTTTTGAGACTTGGGGAATGGATATTGTTGGTCCTATAAATCTCTCGTCAGTCAAAGGTGATCGATTCATTCTCGCAATTAGTGATTACTTCTCCAAATGGGCTGAAGCGATTCCGCTCAGAGAAGTTAAGACAAGCAACGTTATCGCATTTATCAAGCACCATATTATCTACCGATATGGTGTCCTAAGATGAATCATACATGACAACGATCCTCAGTTCGTCAGTAATGCATTCATCAGATTTTGCGAGAAGTTTAAAATTCAAGACGTCTCGTCAACAGCTTATAATCCCATTGCAAACGGATTAGCTGAAGCCTTTAACAAGACTATCATCAAGCTTCTATCAAAACTCGTGAAGACTAACAAATGAGATTGGGATGATAAACTCGGCAAAGCACTATGGGCTTACCACACCATAGTTCGCACGCCTACTGGCGCAACCCCGTACTCTTTGGTGTACGGGTATGAAGCCGTCCTTCTGTTGGAAATTCAAATTCCATCTCTTTGAATCGTTCTCGCAACCCAGATGACGAACGAAGAACAACATCAGAAATGTCTCGAAGAACTCGAGATGCTCGACGAAAAGCACTTAGAAGCTCAACAACACATTAAGTTCTACCAAGCCAGAATTTCCCATGCCTTTGATAAGAAGGTTCGACAACGGAGTTTTAAATGGGAAGGGTCATTCGTAGTAGAGACAGTCTATTCGAGTGGCGCATATCGCCTTATTACCAAAGAAGGTGATCGGCTTATGATGCCGATAAACGACAAGTTCCTTAAAAAATACTACACGTAGTATATTCAGGATAATAAATGTATTGGGAAGTTCCCAGAAGAATACTGCATGTGGTATTCTTAGGGATAACCTAGTTGCTATGAAAATAATAAATAAAAAATCCACACTTAGACTCTGAATGTATTCAAAGTTAAAGCGTGTTTTAAGTGAGATTTGACCTTTTTAACAGATCAATCTTTCCTTGCAAAATCCCTCACTGATCAAGTCAATTGACGGTGAGCCCACCAAAATTTCTATCTGCCAATTCATGGCAATTTTTAAAGCTTGACGTATTAAGTTCTGGTCACTTAACATCAAAATCCTCCATCGAGTGGCTAGTACAAGCCGGGATTTCTACTGTTACCTGTATTCCACTCTCTTTGCTTTCAGGTCAAACCTATAAAAGTTAGGGCCAAAGCCAGATTCTCCTCTCGATTCCTTCCATGAACGAGATGTCCACTTTTAATTTGAGCAATCAAATCAATAAAAGTTAAGATTGTCTCCAACCTCACTTAGTCAAACCTGCAGATAGTTAGGACTAGGATCGAGTCATCCCTTTCGATAAACGAAAGACTTCCATCTTTTCCTTTTCAACCAAACCTATAAAAGTTAGGGTCAAAATCAGAATTTCCCCTCAATAAATGAGGAACTCTTTTCTTGGATCAAGCAATCAATCCAATAAAAGTTAGGGTTGCTTGAATCTTTCCGATTCTCGGAGTGGAGATCCCACTCCTAGTTTCATCTTTCCGGATTCTGGGGGTAGAGATCCCACCTCGAGTTACCTTTTCAACTGGAGATAGAATATAAAATTTTTTCCTCTTCAGTGTTGGGAGATAGAATATAAAATTCTTCCTCTTCCGTTTTTTTGGTTCGTCTTTACCCTAAACAAGACCTGGGGACAGAATATAAAATTCTTCCTCATCCGTTTTTTTGGTTCGTCTTTACCCTAAACAAGACCTGGGGACAGAATATAAAATTCTTCCTCTCCAGCATCGGTTTTGTCTTTACCTTGAGAAAAAACACAATGCTCAACTTCCAATCCGTGCACTTCATGTACGGGGAATTTTATCTCGACTCCTAAATAGAGATAAGCCTACGCCTAACACGGGTTGCCGGTTTAGTCTTTCACCAAGTGGAAAAAGACACCAGAAGATAAGTCTGGGGACCCTTATCCCAAATCCAAAGTGAGGATGAGTCAGCGCCTAATACGCGTTACCGGGTGCCATATTCCCGAAAGAAATGGTGAAGTCTATGTATTCAAAATCATAGCACCAAGTCTAAGAGAATTAACCCTCTTAGCACAACGTTACATGTGAAACGGGTTTTAATAATTCACATGCTAGTCCGATTCCAACGGTAATCGGTAAAGGCACATCAAACCCATTAAAGGCTGAGGGTTTGCCAAAAATCCTAAGTCTGCGCCTAACACGCGTTGCTGGATGCTATATTTTCGTAAGAAATGGTGAAGTCTATGTATTCAAAGTCATAGCATTAAGTATAAGTGAATTAATTCCCTTAGCACAACGTTACATATGTAACGGAGCAAAACAATCCGTATGCTAGCCCGATGACAATCACATTTTATTACAGTTTTATACCCTCATTATCTATTTTATATGAATAAATATACCACTAATAATTGTTTTTATCTCTTAATTGCAGGTTAATGAAGAATAAATCTCAAACTCCAATCTCTCAACAAAAACCCATTGATTAAATGAAGAAATAAAGTAAAGAAGCCCATTGGAAAATTAATTTCCAAATTATCCAAAAGCCCAAAAGAAGAAAAATATCCAAGCCCAAAAGTCAAGCAAAGCCCAAAATCCAAAGCCCAAAAGCAAACAACAAGGAATTCTGCGGACAGTAAAAGAAGAGAGGCAGGCATCGATGCCTGCATCGATGGGGGCATCGATGCCCGCATCGATGCCTGTATCGATGCCTGCATCGCGATGCCAGCATCGATACCCCTATCGATGCTGGTATCGATACACTGGGCAGTTAGTTACGAATCTAAGGTTGAAATTTATTATTTTTGGATAAGATTTCAATCCAATGGCTCTCATTCACTGATGTTTACTATAAATAAGGATAGAGAGTGAGGGGTTAGAGGTGTGAAAAATTTTGTAACTCCATTTGGAGAGGAGGGCTACTCTTAATTGAGAAGGTCTTCCAAAAATTATAACTTTTGTTGCAATTAATAATAATAATTTTTCTTCACTTTAAATTTATTTTTCTCCTTTTTGTTGAATGATGAGGATGGAGATGAAGAATAGTTTGAAGGTTTGCATTTCTTTTATTTTTCTCTTTTATTTCTTTTTAGTAATTTCTTTATTATTGCTTATTAGTTAGATTTACATTCATGCTTGTAGTGTAGATTTATTTCCTTGTCTTTTTATTTCTTTTTGTATATTTTTTTTTCTCCTCTTTGTTGAATGATGAGGATGGAGATGAAGATGAAGGTTTGCATTTCTTTTATTTTTCTCTTTTATTTCTTTTTAGTAATTTCTTTATTATTGCTTATTAGTTAGATTTACATTCATGCTTGTAGTGTAGATTTATTTCCTTGTCTTTTTATTTCTTTTTGTATTTTATTTTGTAGAGTAGATTTATTTTCTTACATTTGATTTTTGCAATTTATTTTATAGTTTAGATTTTAATTCTTTGTAGTTAGATTTATTTCTTGTTCATAGTTTAGATTTTTATTTTCTTTTTAATTTTGTAATTAGCTCTTTTTCTTATTGTTTTTATTTCTTGAGATGTGAAATTAATTCTTGTAGGAATATTAGAATTGTATGATGCTAGCCTAATTTCCTTTATATTATGCAAATTATTCTCTTGCACTTAAAATATTCATGTTTAGGATAATCAACTAGAGAACTAATCGGTAGAAGAAAAATTTGATAATCTATGCTTATCTTAAATGGTTTGATAGGTTATGCTTATGAATTCTAGGATTACTATCTTGTTGTTTTTCTTATCATGGATAGTAATTTTAACTAAGATGATAATTTGATAGGTTATACTTTCCTTAAATGGTTTGATAGTCTATGCTTAATAAATCTAAGTTGAAATATGATAAAAAGAGAATAGTTTATATTTTGTAATTGAAATTAGTTAGTGGATTATATTCTAGATTTCTTACCTCTTTTAAATCCTCCATCTTGACTTTCTTAAATTTCTTTTCATTCTTGGTTTTATTTCTTGATTTTATTCATTCATCTTTCTTGCCTTGTGATTTCATTTATTCTTTGATTCTTTCTTCTCTAAAATTCAATTTATTATCTCTTGCACATAAATCAAAACAACCACTCATCACAACACTTATTCTTTATTCCTAATTGTCATGCACAAAATATAAGAACCAAGTTTAATAATCTCTTAAAATCACCTTCCTCGTGGGATCGATAACTTTTATACTATAACTTGATCAATTGTGCACTTGTAATTTTGGTACATAATTATGCTGTATCACCCGACTCAAACGGTAGTCGGTAAAGGCTCATCAAATCCGTTAAAGACTGAGGGTTTGCCAAAAATCCTATAAATATTATGGTTGATTATTCCAAGCAGAATAGAACACCATAATAAAAGAGGTATAATGAACAAAAAAAAAGAAAATATCTTATATTAATGAAAATTGAGTTTGCATGTACAAGGGTTACGATCAATCTACATTAAGTTTGTGACTACGGATTTGCTGTTCAAGTTTAGTCAATTCCTCTGTATAAGTTCGCTCAAGCTCACACTGTAATTCGACCTTGAAGGATTCCTCGGTAAGGGATAATATTTTCGCAGACTCTTGTTTGATCCTGGCTAACTTCTGTTTCGAGAGCTCTAATTTCTCAGATATCACGACTTGTGAACGCTCCAAGTCATCCTTCGTCATCCCCAAGATAGCCAAGGCCTCCTCCTCTGCCTTGAGCTCCTTTTTGAGTCGCTCTATCTTAGCTTCACCCGACGTAATGGAGGATCTGAGTTGACACAAAGATGTTTGTTTCTCAGCAAGGGTGGGCTCCATTTGATCCACTCGACTTTGTTACGTTTGAACCTCAAGTCCAACAGAGGCTCGAGTGTCGCGCCATACTTGTAGACGAGATTCCATCTACGCTGCTATGTACGTTGAAGTACCAGCAGCCTTCAACTCTTGTAATCGTTGAAATTCGTGCTCCAGTCGGTCCAAATCGTCAACAATAGCTTGCGCCAGATCCGGTGACCCCGCTTTCTCTATAACATTTATTTTGTTGGCCAACGCCGGTTTAAATTAATGAAAGGAAAATCCCTTAACGAGAAGTTTATCAATCATCGCATTCACGAAGAAGAAGAGAGAGCCGACTTCCATGCAAAGCAGGGCTTGGTCCGGGTCATCATCAGATATCAAGGCTTTGACCACATCCATAAGCCGAGAAGACCCTGCAAGGAAAAGAGGATATAAATATACTTGAAATCTTAGCAAAGTTCTAAATCAGTATTAGCGTAAAGTTTACCAAAATCAAGTGATGTCTCCTCAAGTTGATGTCCCGCACTTGGTTCTACCGGCATGACTTCTTGGACTTTTAAGACTGTCGCCGATATCGCAGCCGTTGACGTACCAACCCAATCAGTTGGTATCACGACCTTCTCAATAGGGTTAATCCCCGTAGCTATAGCAGTCACTTCGATCATAGGGATTGGGAGTTGAGCTGAAGCAACTGACGACTGAGCCTTTACGATAGTTCCTGCCAGCAGTAAGAAATCAAGACCCTCAGGGTCGTTAGATATCCTAACAATGGTAGTTGCATCAGTCTTAACGACTGTCCTACAAGTATAACTCCCTTACGGTTAATTAAATCTGATATGAGAATAAATTCTGTAAGGGCAAAATTCATACCAGCAGAGGAACCAGGCCCGATAACCGGTTTAGCAGTGTCGATGACCGGTTCGATAACATCTTGACAAGTTTATTCTGACAACATTTTGTCAAGTAGCCTGTCACCAGAACCCGAAGGGTCCTGTATGGGATCAGACGGAGGTGCATCAGCTGCATGATGAAAGGTTTCTTTATCATTTGGACCTTCCATTGAAACATCTGAAGAAAATTCTAAACGTTAAGACATGGAAAGAGAAGTTGAAAATCAGTAATGAAAAAGAATTATATTCACCTCTGGTGGTGACGGTATGCTCTTCAATCTCAACGTCAACAATCGCTTCTTGTAGCTTTTCTAAAAGAGCCAGAAGCATATAAGCAATTAGAGGAGGGACGAACTCTGAGTCGTTTAATACCCGAAATTGCCATCTAAAAGGTGTACTACCGGTAATAACAGTACCTGGACTAGCAACCACTGGGGACAAATCAGTTTCAACACCCGCCAAATCCTGACCCATGACCTCATCTGCTTGTGGCACAAAGCAAGATCCCTCAAAAAAGGTTAAGTCGGGAGAAGGGGGATCGTACATCATTGTGCCTTCATCATGATCCTCTAAAATAGAAAATCTGCTAAGTCTAAAGCTTGATAGAAGAAAAGATTGAAAAGATGACAAGAGTTAGAACATTACCTCCCTCACCAATGGGTGCATCGTCGGCCGCCTCCATTTGAGAAGCCTGAGGTTTAGCGTGGCGCTTGATGGTCAACTTCAACCGTTTTGTAGGCCGGGTCTCTTTGAGATCCACAGGTCTATCCTGTGTTAATGTGGCATGTGGCTCAATTTGCGATCCTGCCTGAGCTATGGCCCGAGATCGAGCACGGGTGATGAGGCCACCTCTCTCCTCTTCCTCCTCAGAACCTACATCTGAAAGTTCAACCATCATTCTATTATATGTAGGCAAAATTCTCCACTTCTTTCGAGCTTTAAGTCGGCGAACTCGATCAGCGATCGATAGATCCCATAGCTCTTTATAAAAAGACTCAGATAAACCTGCTGCGTGTTCCTCAAAGTCGCTGTTGACCTCCATAGCACCACCAGCAGCAATTTCATCCTCTTCGGAAGTCTCCTCGTTGGAAGCAAACGATCCCTCTTCTACTTCCTCCACTTTTTGCTTACCCTTGCCTGAGGGACCAGCGAGTTTATGGTTGCGTTTCCTCTGTTCTTGCATATTTTCTCGAACAATCTTCTCAGTAATGCGCAATGCAGCTTCGGCCATTAATTCATCAATTGATCTTAGAGGAACGGGCTCGGTGTCTGCCATAATCCATTTGCAGCATAAATATGTGAGCTCTAAGTGGCGATCGGTATTTGAAAGACTAAACTTGGTGCCAGTACAGCCCATCACGTTCCATAGCCAAGCGCGAACGCCGTCCACTAGTCCACCACGAGTATGGAACTGTTGGTTCGGATTCCCGACATATAACTGATCGTACCCGAATTGACGGGCGAACCGGCACGGCAAATAGGGCTCTAAATAACAGCACCCCTTTACTCGAAAAAGAAGATGGCCAATCCTTATATTCATGAGCCACCTGAAACAACCAACATCGAGGGAAGTCCGATCGGTTCCGGGCGCTTCTATGTCAGCAAGCATCCCACCATATTTGCTGGCAAAGCGAGGGAGACATGGGTTGATTACCCAGCCCTTGTGCGTATGCAAACTCTTCCTGACTTCTGAGAGGTCCCGAGCTTTCCACCTACACCCTTCTAACAATTGTAGCAGAGGAGTAGATAGATTCGCATTAGTAGGGAGCGACATCAAATCAGGGCGATGAAGAACCAACCACCCCATCAGATAAGTATATGGGAGTTCTGCCTTCTCCACAGGGATCTTCGCGGATGGTGTCTCATCAGTTTGAGTAAAAGCCGTGACTACCTGACGAAGTCCGCGATGTATGTCGACGATCATTGCTGGCAAAAGAGATAGGCTTCTCCCATAAGTAAGCTGGACAGCCGGGAATAGTACCTCTATCGGCAGGGCATCTGAGGTCTGATATGGTACTACACATTTCTTCAACCAAAGTTCTATATAACCAGCCAATAAAGTTTTAGGATGGATGGGCTTCTGGGCGTACCATAAGAAAGTTTTGAATTTAGTCCTCGTAAGGAATTTGTCTTGAGCACTCGCGATACTATGGGAGCGGGCACCGCACTTCTCAATCAATCTATTAATCTCCTGGGAAATCAGCGGTTGCAACTCACAAACTTCCTCATTAAGTTTCTCCAAGTTTTTAAATAAATAGCAAGAGAATTGCTTCAAGCTTATTTGAGGAGACTTCTTCCTCGCAACCAGGTTAGTGTCGGCTAAAGCAATCTGATAATGACACGTGAGTTCCCATAACGTGTCATATTGAGCAGGCTTGTGGATCTTCAACTGATGTAGCTCCCGGTTGGAGGGAAAATATTCCTGATACGGTATATCTCCCAGTTGCAGTCCGAAGACTTTGTGCATCTCATGAAAAGGTAATCCCAATTCTCCGTTTCGTGTGAGAAAGGTGTTAGCATCTGGATTGTACAGCTCTATTAACCTCATGAAGTGAAGAGCGCTCATCGGTAATCCGTATTGGGTGGCCCGAATAGCTTCATACAATCTTATCAACTTCAACTCGGCACCCCACTGGATGAGGACATAACCTGTCATCCGGCCCCACCATGCTTTGTCTGAAGAATGAGACCAACCAAAGCACTGGTAATTTTCGATAGGTAGCTCACGCCCTAGCTCAGTAAGGCGATTCTTCACAGTGCGAGCTATTATAGGTAGTTCCCCTTTAGGCGGGTCCTCCAATCCCATCACGCTCGGGTGTAACCCTGTAATGTGTTTTCTGTCACTAGAACCCAAAAGTGAATGGTGGGTGATGTATCCGCAAGGGATGTTGGTATGTTCTTCTGTCAAGGTCCATAGCATCTGTCGCATCACCGCTTGCCCGCACAATTCTGTTAGTGAACGATGACGAGGGAATGGAGGGAGATATAAGCAAGTTGTGCCGTCACTGTGTAGCCACCGCTCATCTTCGAGCTTTATGATATCTGGATCCGTCAAAGAATCGCCAAACAGGTAATGTGTCTTCCTTAAAGGATGATCAGGATCCGTATCTTCAGCAAATGGTGTGTCTGTAATTAACTAGCACGTGATGCGACGACCCCCTTCCCATACTAACTTATAGAATTCATCTGGGAGGTCCAAAGAGAATTGAGAAGTGTGCGGGATCGATGCTGGGTTATCAACGGCAGTGTAATACCTGCTCCTACGGCCATCTATCTCGAATTGAGAAAATAGCGTCACCGGGTATTCAACTGAAATGAAGAAGGCATGTTTATCGAACGCGTTTATGAAGAAATATCAATACAATACAAGGGGTTGAATTCTTTTCACCGATCCGTGAAATAGAGTCACCACCTTGTAATTGGCGAGACGATTTTAGTAGTATTACGAACTCACAAGATAACGTACATCTTCACGCAAATAACACGGTGATGCACTCTATCTTACGGAACGTAATACGGCAGAAAATCGCCCCATATGGCCTTAATACGTGTTTTGACCAAGCAAAACGTATCTGATAAGCCTCCACCCCCACAAAGGAGGATATCAACTCTTCCCAACTGCCTCACCAAGAAGAACAGAGCGGGGATGTAAGATAGAAGCATCCACCCCCCACAAAGGAGGATATCAGCTCTTCCCGACTGCCTCACCAAGGAGAACAAAGAGAGGATGCAATATACAATATGACATAATGAAGATTGAATTCATAAGCTGGAAATTATGTTCATAAACAAAAAATTATAAGGGCTTACCAGTGAAAGATGGACGCTCCCCCTCAGGCGATTGAGTAGCTGAGCGGGTCCTCGGGAGGCGCGATCTCCTCGTCGACATGGCTAATCTGTAATAAAGATCAACAGCTCAATCAGATCAAGAATCGAGATACATGAATCGAAAGACTAAAAGGGAAATTGTGAATCTTTAATTGAAATTCTACAAAATGGAATTTTCCAGTTAAGGGTCCAATTAAATCTATACGACATTCTCGACTCAGGATCAAGTGAAAAAAAATCAAATATACAAATTCAAGGGCGAAATCAAGTTGGGGGTTGCAAAGCCAAATATAGGGTCTCGACCACATCAAACATGCAGACTTATAAGCTCACAGAATTACTTGAAATCGAAGCATGAATGTTAACTTAAGTTTCGAAATCATACATGCATACATACATGAGTATGAACAAGAATTGAACGGTATTAAGTCATCTACACAACCAAATATCCCAAGGGCTTAATATTGACAAGGGTTCGAAGCTAAACTTCCAAGAAATTCAAACCAAGCCTATATGCAAGTTTGGATTCAAGTCATCCAACCATGTACAAATTCAGATCCAAATCATTCGGCTATGTACAAGTTTGAATTCAAGTCAATTCTCGGCCTCACACATGTACAAATTCAAGGCATATAAGGTTCTCAAGCCACATACAAGTTTGGATTCAATCACATACGAGTTCAATCATATACAAGTTCAAACCATACACGAGTTCAGTTACATATGAATTCAATAATACAAGAGCTTGGCTATATACAAGTTTGAGTTCAATCATATACAAGAGTTCAATCATATACAGGAATTCAGTTACATACGAATTCAATCATACACAAGAGCTCAGCTATATACAAGTTCGAATTCGAATCATATACAAGTTCAAACCATACACGAGTTCAGTCACATACAAGAGTTGGGTCATGTACAGGTTCAAAGAAGCTTTTCGGCCATTATTCAACCAACATCAATCAACTAAAAGCTCAACAAAAACTTCGGCCATGAACAGGTTCAACAAGAACTCAGTCGGCCAACCTTCGATCCCAAAAGCTCAACAGAATTTTTTGATCATGTACAGGTTCAACAAAGAGTTTTCGGCCATCACTCAACCAATCAAGAGTAAAAGAAAAAATTCGGCCATCAATTTCAGTTTTCCCAAATTCAATTTTAGTTTTCGGCCATCATTCAATTTCAGTTTTCCCCAAATTCAAGAATTAGGGTTTCAACCATCAAACCAAAACCCATGAGTTCAAAGGCAAGAGTTCAAAACTGAAATTAATCAAAGATATGAAAGAAGACTTACCTAAGTTCTGAATCTTGAAAGGGGAAGAAGAGCTCAAATCGACGAAACCCTAGCCTTGAATCTTCCTCTTTTGCTCGAATCTGAATTAGAAGAGGAGAGGAAGGAGGAGATAGGGAATTTAAAGGGGGGACGCTTTGATTTCATTTGGAATTCTTGAGGAAGAAGAATTCTTGAAGAGTTAGAACTCAATGAAGAAGAGACTGAAGTGGGGAAGAACAAGAGAGCTGGAACCGAAGAAGAAAAGAAAAAGAAGACTTGGGGTTTTAATCCCCTCTCACAGCCCCCCGACCCACGTTCTGCGGGTCGGATTTGTGCCCAACCCGCGTGAACGCGGGTCAGACCCATTTCGGCGCTCGTTTCGTCGTACTTTCACCTGTTTTCGCCCATTTTCGGAATGTTTGGAGTCTAATTTCATACTCCCGGATGATTTCACGGCATTTCTCTCATTTTCAGAATATCTGGGACCTAATTTTATGTTTTGGGGTGATTTCGCGGCATTTCTCTCATTTTTAGAATATCCGGGACCCAAATTTTGTTTTGGGGTGATTTCGCGGCATTTCTCTCATTTTCAGAATATCCGGGACCCAATTTTATGTTTTGGGGTGATTTCGCGGCATTTCTCTCATTTTCAGAATATCCAGGACCCAATTTATGTTTTGGGGTGATTTTGCGACATTTCGCTTATTTTTAGAATATCCGGGACCTAATTTTATGTTTTGGGATGATTTCACGGCATTCGCTCATGTTCAGAATATTCGGGATTCGATTTCATATTTCCGGTCGCTTTGCGACGTTTTCGCCTATTATCGGAATTTTCGAGAGCCAATCTTATATTTCCGGATAACTTTGAAGCATTCCGTTCACTTTCGGGATATTCGGGTCCCACGCATACTCCAACAGGTACACGAGTCTAAACTGTTTCCCACTTTTGACGGGAAGTTCCTGGAGAATATTAATATAATAATTCTTAAGAATAACCCGGCAACCTCTGACGGGTACACGAGGTTAAACTGATTCCCGAAACTCCCAGGAGTATACGAGTATAAACTGGTTCTCCTCAGGTTAACGCGAAACCCTAGGGTCAACGCCGGTCAACGCGTAGCCCCAGGTCAACGCCAGTCAGGTCAATGCCAGTCAACGCGTTATGATGTAGATAATCAGTTCAAAAGTCAATTCAGTGACACGAGACAAAATCTACTCACCAATTCCGGTTCAATGCTTCAACATTGGTCATACGATAAACGTAGCACCGGGAAAAAATTTCAGCTATTCGACAAAATACAAAATAGGCCAAAATATGGAGAAGTCAAGAATTGAAACCAGTTGTAGGTCCTTTAAAACCGACTGAAGGTGGGGGCCCTTCATATCTAAAGCATTTCAGACTCCTCTATAAAAGAATGAGACTGAAACACTTTGGAGGGAGTATCTATAGGCGTCTAAATTTGCCTATAAGTTCCCGCATGCAACTCAAAACAAAGAGTGGACGAGTCAAGAAGGCTCACTCAATCGACACGCGCACGTCAATCAGTTCGCGCGCGTCGGTCAACACACACGCATCAATCAGTTTGTGCGCGGCGGTTAACACGCGCTCGTCAATCAGCTCGTGCGTGTCGGTCAACACGCGCTCAACAATCAGTTCGCGCACGTCGGTCAACACACGCGCGTCGGTCAACACGCGCGCGTTAATCAGTTCACGCTCGTTGGTCAACACACACTCGTCAATCAGCTCGTGCGCGTCGGTCAACACACGCTCGTCAATCAGTTCGCGCGCGTCGGTCAACACGGGCGCATCGGTCAACACGCGCTCGTTAATCAGTTCGCGCGCATTGGTCAACATGCGCTGATCAATCAGTTCATGCGCGTCGATCAATACGCGCGCTTCAATCAGTTCGTGTGCATCGGTCAACACGCGCACTTCAACCAGTTCGTGCGCGTCGGCCAACACGCGTGCGTTAATCAGCTCGCATGCGTCGGTCAACACGCGTGCGTCAACCAACACGCGTTCGACGGTCGGTCCCTCAACAAAGCGTACAAATCAACTAGTCGACCAAATACGCGAAATGGCAAAAAACCAAATCCCAGAAGAAAAAAGTTTGGCAGAAGCGACGAACCCGCGCTAACGCAGGACGGAACAAACCGGCCCACGCAAGCGCGGGTCGGATCTGTCTGACCCGCGCAAGCGCGGGTCGGTTTATTCCGACATGCGCTTGCGTGGGTCGGATGTGACCGACTCGCGCAAGAGCGGGTCGGTTGTGTCCGACCCGCGCAAGCGCGGGTCGGACCTTTCTGACCCACGCCGCGTAGTCTGAGGCCCAATCATGCATTTTGGCGGTTTTAAAGTGGTTTTCGCAGGATTTATCTGTTCCAGGGGTTCCTAACTGACTTGATATTATCCCCAAATATGGTTAGGCTGTTGTTAACTGAAGATAGAGCCAAATCACTTGTTCTCATCCAAATAACCGTACCCGAGGCCTATAAATATCAGCCCAAGGCCTCCATTTTCGAGATCTGGAATTTTATCAAGAGGACGAGGTGCTGCTGGATTGAGGAGTAAAGGAGCACGAATTTTTAGCAAAAGCCAATGAGATCCCGGCGAACTTCGGCACAAAGGAGAAGTCATTCGAAGGATCTGAAGCCTGTACGTCCGTTCTTTGAGATTAGGCTTTGTCTTAATCTCGAGAAGAGCTACTGATTTCGCTTGGTCGATTTCAGCGCTTCAAGCAAATACCTCCTTGGTGAGGTAGGAGCTCTGCCCAATTTTCCGACAACCGAATCTGATTTGTGGTCGTCCACGGATAAACCCCGGCACCGACGAAGAACCCACGCAAGCAAGAGACGATAAACGGATCTTGTGTTTATTTTCAAGAAAGTTATAATTTTTATTTTCGTTATTCGAATTCTTTGTAAACGACTAAAGTTTAATAAAATCAATGATGAAGGTAGATTTCAATGAAAACAATGACTTCATCAGTCGACTGAAGAGATTTATCAGTCGACTGATAAGTTGTTATCTGCCTGTAACGGTCAACTCGTCAGTCGACTGATTCACCTCATCAGTCGACCGACGCCTGTAACAGCTAGTTTTTTTAGCTTTCTGTTTTTTATCTTTTTTTTTGGGTTTTCTTAATTTTTGGGCTTTGGTTTTTCATCCTATATATACCCCCTATTGTTTCACTTCTAAAATTATCTAAGAGGGTTTTTAAAAAGAGTTTTAAGAGTTTAAAAGTTTGTTTATCAAGTTTGTGTTTGTGTTTACAAGGAGGAAGCTTGCATTGTCAATTGAGGAATTCATCCTCAATCTTCTTCATCCTCCTTTGTGTTTATAAAGAAGTTTTTCTAACTCTTTTATCTAGCAATTTATTACTGATTTTTATATTTGTATCATTACTAGTTTATAAATTGAGTTAGATTTTATTTGTACTCATTTTATCATATACATCCCTATTTGAGCTTTTAGTATTTCATACACTATATATATTGGGTTGTGAGATTGTGATATTGTGAGAGTGAGCCTAAACTATGTTCTCATCTATTATAAAAGAACAAATCTTATAATTGAGCCTTATTGTGAGAGTATCATTTTGTAATACACATTTACACCAAGAGAAGTGTGTGATGAGGACGTAGTCGATACCAAGAGGAGTGGCGTCGGTAGTAAAGCCTAGAGAGAGGTAGTAAAGCCGAGCACTTGAGGGAGACGATAAGTGAGGATCAACACTTGAGGTTATAGTTTGTGTATGTACATTGTGAGTGCCTTGTAGAGTTTTCGGTGAGCTAGAAAACCGAGTGTGTAGAGAAGTTCTAACTTTCAAACTGGGTGTGTTGATAGTGGAGATCTCCTCGAGGTGAGGAGCAGAGACGTACGTCAAGTGGTTGACCAAACTCTGTGAACATATCGCGTGTGTGTGTTTGTCATTTGCGCACTATCACTTTTGTTTATTTGCTCTTTTTTATATATCCTTGCATATATCTCATTGAATATCAATTTTGTTAGGATATATTTGTTAATAAGTTTTAATCGGCATTAATATCTAATAAGATTATTAGTAATAACCCTATTCACTCCCCCCCCAGGGTGCTAACAATTGGTATTAGAGCTTGGTGTTCTTTGATTTGAGGTTTAACCACCTTGAGTTAAAGATCCCTTGTTCTTCTTATTGTTACTAATCTTGTTTTGATTTTATTTATATCTTGCTTGCACATACTTATATCATAAATATGCATAATACACCTTGTTTAGGCTATGATATTAATGTTGCTCCAAAATTCAATGACTTCCCTTATGCTCAATGGTGTTGTAGATTTAAATTATTTGTTAAATCTAAAAATATTAAATTATGGGAAATTATTGATTGTGCTTACATTGTGCCCACTTTGGAAAAATCCAAGTGGAGCCTAAATGATAAAAGAATGTTTATTATGAACAAAATTTTGTTAGAATTTGTACGAAATGCTTTTTACTTACCTATTTCTAACAAGCTTGCTTCTTTTGATAGTGCTTACATTTTATGGAAACATATATAAGTGCATCATGACAACTTGGAGGAGATCCAACAGATTCTGGCGGATTCTACTTCAAATAACATTGGAGCTTTATCGTGCACACGGCCACTAGACGATAGCCCTAGTGAGGTATGCCAGTCTAATTCTGATGATGAACTATCTATTAATGAACTCGCATGTGCTTACGATAGATTAATGAAAGCCTACAATAAGTTGTATCATAATTATGTAAATTTTAAAAGCAAACATGTAGAGCTAAAATCCGATCATGAGACACTATCTTCTAGGTTTGATATCATTGCAAATGAAAATGTTAATATTAAAAAATGCAATGAAAAATTAAAAGTGGATCTAGCTAGTTTATCTTATGAGAAAGATAATGCCATGTTAGAAGTAGAGACTATTAAGAATGAATTTATATATTTTAAAAATGATCATGTATGTCCTACTTCTTTTGACAATGCACATACTTCAAATAATAAGTTAAATCAAATAAAGAAACACATATCTCCTTAGATTCAACACTAAATATATGTATTGCCAACAATGAAAAGCTTATGGACTTGTGTGCAAAGTTCTACAAAAATGTTTTCAAGAAACCTATTCACCTTGCATACAAGCATAACAAAATTTACAAGTGCACTATTTACGGACAAAAATGCCATATTGCTAAATTTTGTTATGATGCACAAAAATCTACTATGCCGAAAAATATTGATCCTTGTGCATCCCATCAAGCTACTTCATCTCATACACATGCATATGCACATATTGCACATCATTGTAGGCATAAAAAATTACCTATAGGTTCTCACACACAGCTCGAGATAAAGAAAAGATGATGAATGTTGCTATCGAGTCAAGGAAGATTATCTGAGTTAAAGGAGATCATCTGATATTGTAGAGAAGCTAAAAAGCACATCAATTATCTGAGTTAAAGGAGATCATCTGATATTGTAGAGAAGCTAAAAAGCACATCAAGTCTGTGAAACACGCTAAACGATAAAGTAATTGTAGAGAAGCTAAAAAGCACATCAAGTCTGTGAAACACGCTAAACGATAAAGTAACAACTAAACCGGAAGTTGTGCTTCGCCCACAAAAAGATGAAGTACCATATGTGTATCACCCACTCCATGAGTGTATCACCTATGGGAGGTTATAGAGCTCTTCGCAAGATTTCCAACGCATCTTGGATCATCTCATTCTGAGATCGGACGAGGGAGTTAGAGCCAAAATACCCGAGATAACACAAACTGTATCGGAAGTGCGAGACAGTTGTAACTATCTTGGAATACGATACAGTTATGACTGTCTCGCACCAAATATGAAGAAACTCAAAAGAAAAAAGTTGTAGATCTCTTCGTCATATTTTCAACTCATCTTGGATCATCTTATTCTGAGATCGGACGAGGGAGTTAGAGCCAAAATACTCGAGACAATACAAACTGTCTCGGACGTACGAGACAGTCGCAACTGTCTTGGAATGTGAGACAGTTATGACTGTCTCACACCAAATATAAAAAAGGTCAAAAGACAAAAGTTGTATATCTCTTCATCAAATTTCCAATGCATCTTGGATCATCCCATTCTGAGATCAGACGAGGGAGTTAGAGCCAAAATACCCGAGACAACACAAACTGTCTCGGAAGTGCGAGACAGTTGCAACTATCTCGGAATGCGAGACAGTTATGACTATCTCACACCAAATCTGAAGAAACTCAAAAAAAAAGTTGTAAATCTCTTCATCATCTTTCCAACGTATCTTAGATTATCTCATTCTGAGATCAGACGAGGGAGTTAGAGCCAAAATACCCGAGACAACACAAACTATCTCGGAAGTGCGAGACAGTTACAACTGTCTCGGAATACGAGACAGTTATGACTGTCTCGTACCAAATATGAAGAAACTCAAAAGATAAAAGTTGTAGATCTCTTTGTCAGCTTTCCAACACATCTTGGATCATCTCATTCCGAGATCGGACCAGGGAGTTAGAGCCAAAATACCTAAGATAGTACAAACTATCTCGGAAGTGCGAGACACACAACTCTGTCTCGGCCACAGAGTTACTTACAACACGTTTTTTGACGGTTTTTTTGCTTCATAACTGCTTGAGATCAATCATAAACGTGGAGAGATAGTTACAAACTGAAAATAGCCTCACTAACCTCATAAAAAGATGGTATTTAAGTAGTGGGACAACGGTTACAAAAGGGGATCGAGCAAATTGGAGCAGATAGGAGCATAGAGAGCAGACAGAACAGTAAAACTTGAGTTCTTTGTGTGATTCCTTGAGATTTGAGCTTTGACTTGATTTTAAGAAGAGTGATCGTCTTACTTTGATAAGATATTCACTGATTTTTATTTTTGCTTCTAAACGAAGGAAGGATATCAAAGACCCTCACGATCTGTGAATCGGTGGTCCACGAGCCAAAGCACTCCCGGCATAAGCAAAGTCCCACAAAACAAGAATCGATAAACGATTTTTGTATTATTTTCTAGAAAGTTGTAATTTTCTTATTTTTCATTGTATTTCATTGTAAACGACTGAAGTTTAATGGAGTCATCAATGGAAACGACTTTTGAAGGAAACAATCATAAACATGCTTATGTGTATAAATATGATTTTTGTGATCATTTTGGTCATTTGATCAAATTTTATTTTGATTTAAAAAGAGTTTCACATTTGCAAAATAATCTTAAAAGACCATCTATGTTAGCAAATGTTTTTCGTGCACATCCACATGGTCAACATAAACAAATGCATCCTCTTCATTGCACTTATTGTAATCGAATGGGTCATTTGAATGATTATTGTTATGACCGAACCCGTGCACCATACACGCTCAAAAGGGATCATAACCCTAGGGCCTTGAGCTTTAATGATAGGGGTCATGTCCCTATACTCTTCGGTACCAAGAGTAATTGGGTACCAAGACATGTTTAATCTTTAAGAACAAATTCTTTAGCTTTTTAGTTTTTCATGTTCTTAAAAATGATTTCTATTTAAGTTTATAAACAAAATTGAAAACAATTTTATACTTGGTATTTGATTTGAAAAGTTATCATTCATATTTTTTTCATAATTCTCTTTCATTGATTTTTATGTTTTCATCTTTTATGAATTGATATAATTTTTATCAAGATGATTTTTCTATGCTAAAACATCATTTTTGTTAGTATACCTTGTTTTTCAATTTTTAAGTTTGAACAATGTGTTTGTGTTTATGTGATCACTATAAAACACTCTTATGATGATATTTATGTGTTTGAGCTTCCGGATCATCTATTTGTGGTTTATAATGTATTCCTTATATGGTTTGGTCAAGTTTTATAAAGAGGATTTATTCTGTTGATCAAACACTTTTTAGATATATATTTTTTTTGAATTTTCATATGAGAGGTTTATGGTTTGAGCAACCCCCGGGAGGTTTACCGGATGCTAAAAGTTTTTATTTGGGTTGAAACTTGTTTCAAGAGCGTGTTATGCTCACCTCTCTTGCTTTTGTCAAAAATGATACAATATATACACTTTGAATTTCTTTTGGTATCATTTGAGATTTTTTTTTATCTTTCATGAGGATCATGATTCCTCTTTATTTTATTTCATGATCTACTTTTGTTTAAATCCCTATAATGTTTTTATGATTGTGTATTGAGACACCTTTTATATGTCTATATGTGTTCTCAATCAATCATGTTTTATGGTGGATGATATACTAAACTTTTTAAATTTATTTATTTATTTATTTATTTATATATATATTTATTTATTTATATTTATATTTATACATATATGTTTCAAGTGCTTGTGACTGTAGGCGTTAAAAATTGCTCACGAATTCCCGCACGCGGCTTGAGACAGAGAGAAGATGATGAACGTCATTATTTAGGTCACAAAAGCTTAATTGATGTCGACAAGCGTATGAAGTGAGTCGACGAACCATGTGAAGCAACGGAACTTCGGAATAACGGAAACACGAATGGACCGGGAGCTCCGCGTCACTTACGAAAGACGAAGCACCACTCATGTCCCATCTACTTCACATATCATTCAACCATGGGATATTATTGATCTCCTCATTAGCTTTCCGACGTATTTTTAACCACATAATTCCGAGTTCGGACGATGAAGATACGGCGAAAATGGACAGAACGCGTGAAACCAAGTTCAGGCCAAAGTTTGGCCAAGACACCAAGTGGTGTCTCGGCCAATGCTTAGCCGAGACACCAAATGGTGTTTCAGCCATGCTTTGGCCGAGACACCAAATGGTGTCTCAGCCAAAGCTAGGCTGTCTCGGCCAATGCTTGGCCGAGACACCCACGGGTGTCTGCAGCCCAAAAATGCTATTTTTGGCAGATTTAAGTTGTTTTTCGACCGTTAACCATCTGGATTTGTTCCAATTGATAAGATATCATCCAAAAACAAGGTTAAGTGGTTATAACTAAGGATAAGAGTGAATCAACCATTCTTATCCGAAAACAGAGCTCCCGAAGCCTATAAATACAACCCCATGACCTTCATTTTTTCGGATCTGGAATTCTCGAGCATTAGTGAAGCCCTGCTGAAGCTGAACTAAAGACTGAAGGAGCATGAATTTTAGAAGAGAGGAGGAGATCGGATCAAGTTCGTCGGCATAAAGAAGAGGAGCTCGTCAGATCTACACGTCCCGGTCCTTTGCCTTGAGATTGCCACGTTGCGGTGATCTCGAGAAGAGTGATTATCTCGCTGTTGCCGAGATAATTACTTTGGGTTCTTGATTCCTTCGTGAATCGACGAAGCTCCAGATCTGATCTGATCGTTTGGTGGTCCACGGATACCAATATCCCCGTCACAGGCCAAGATCTCATGCAAGTAGCGGACGATAAACACTCGTTGCACTGTTTGAAGAGAGTTATACTTTTTTTTGGTTTTCATTGTGTAAAGTTCTTATAAAAAGACTAACTTTTGTTTTTATTATAACGTTTGAAGTTGTAATGAACACAGCAATGAACAAATCGACTTTCTCCCCAAACAAGCTGGCGACCATAGTGTGAGCTAACAGCCTAACTGCCAAGGCTGTCGTGCCGCAGCCAACGATCAAGATCCCGGTGAACGAAGAGGTCGAATACGAATTCGACCAGCAGAAGTTCGAGGAGTACGTCTCCTCCTCCTCCTCCAGATCTGCCTCTCCTCGCAAGCGTAGGAAGGCCTCCTCCTCTAGGAAAATTCGCTGGTCTTCAGATCTGAAGACCAAAGATGACGATCTCTCCACCACCGCTGCTACAGTTGCACCTCGCGATGACCCGATGGTGTTCGATGAAGCCAAAGCCACAGATCTGGACACCGCCTCCATTAAGGAGTTGACTGTTGAAGGTGTGCCAAATTCATCGAAGAAGGCTCGTCAAAGGCGTCGCCAACATCTTGCTCGTCAGTTCACCAAGGCTTTGGAGCAAGTGGACGGACTCCACTACCAAGCGGATCTAGAGTTCAGAAAGCACCAAGTGGCTAAGCCATCACCACAATAAGCATCAGGGTCCCCCTCCCAACCGTCAACTAACAAATGAGTTCATGTCAAACGAACACGTTCTACCCTTAAGGAGCATATCCAGAAACGCCGCGTACTACTTGTGCACGAACGGATTCTCACACAAGAAGCACAAAAATTATAGCAGGAAGAGGTGGTCAAGAAACCACCAAGATCTAAGCAGGTTTGGGTGCTGAAGGCCAAAACAGCACCTCTACCCGACAAGAGACACCAGTCATGCCTCTCACTCGATTTCAGACCCGAGGTTGTTCCCTAGCCTTCGTCAACTTCAGAACCCACTTCTATTGCTCCCGCACCTCCGGTGAAGCCCTACAATAACATGGATCTCTCCAAATCTAGAATTCCGTTGAAGGATCGTCTGGGTCCTCTACATGAAGATCGAAAATAGATTTGTGGTCAAAGAACGCTTGGGCATGGTGAATGAACCCAAGCAACTCATCGAGTTGGAGGTCGTACTCGCCCTTGCAACAAGTCTGAGCCTTCTCGTAAGGAGAAAACTCCTATAACTGACCGCCTCGTACTGCATGTTGAAGTCCAAGAGCCTATTGAGGTCCCACGCTCATTAAGGTGTAGCTCAAAACGTGCGACTCTTGAGAGTGCCAACAAGGCGATGAATCCTCAGAAGGAAATGTGTTCGTCAAATAACGACGTTATACCTGAGAAGTCATGCCAACACATGATAGATTGCTCCGATCATCATGCTGATGAGTTGTACTATTAGGCTGAGGGTACAAACAGATCTTAAAAGAGAGATACCCGGGAGACGGACTTACATTGTCAGTGCGTCAAACTCATCAGGGCAGTATTATCAACGTGTAGCTACCTCAAGACTGCTCCACAGAGGGTCTCGGTATTCCAAAGGCTTTCCTCTGAAGCGTCGAAAACCAAGCCAATGTGTTTTCGTAGAAAAAGATCAGCTGCACAAGATGACGAACTCCCAGAAGTCACAATCAATATGGTCGATAAAGGGAAGTCAACACGAAGTTTCAGTCCCCATTATTTTTCGAACGTATCCCAACGTATAATTTGGTTACGCACGGGAACTACTAGACGTAGGGACTATCAGAGGATGAATAGAGGATTATCCTCAGGGGATGAAACATCAGATGCTAACTCTACAGTCGCTTCCGACAAAACAGTATCCAGTCCAGGACAATCCCGCGAAGTGTTTATGGTTAACACCAAGGAAGTAGCCAAAATGGTTGAGGATGCTCTAGCCAAGCAGAAAGAAGCATTCAAAATCAAAATAGAAATGGCTATGCATGAGATGAGACAAATACACAACCAACAAATCTGAGCTTTGTCGAATCAGCTAGGCGAATCCAGTCATCGCAACAATGTTAACCAAGCAGCTAGCGATTCAGACATGGATGAATACAGCAATACTGATGACCCTCCCATTGACCAAAATGCTAGGGGTGGCCCTACTAAGAATAACAATGCTGGGGGTGGTTCCACCAATGATGACAACACTAGGGGTGGCCCTATTGTTCCTCCTCAAAATCGACTAAGGAAGGATACGAGAAAAAAATGAAAAGATGAAAGACCGCGAGAGAAAAATCAATGCTCTAATGTCTGCTCGAGTGGTGAAGAAGACCGGCATTCTGTGTCCCTACCCTAGAGAGTGGGAGTCGATCCCATACCAGATGAAGTTCAACCTGATCAACTTTATGTCGTTTGACGGGAAGGGCTCACCCACTCAACATCTGATCTACTTCAAGTCCTACTTAAGCATGATCTCTGGCAATGAAATCTTGATGGTTCGGTCATTCGTTGGCACCCTTCGTGGGCCCGCCTTCGATTGGTACCGCCGTCTCAAGCCTAGAAGCATCAACAGCTGGGACGACTTGGAGAACCTGTTCCTCACTCACTTCTTTGATAATAACATCGAGGTGTCAATCAAGACACTCTTTGATGAGAAACTGGAATATGACGAGACGGTCGACGACTTCGTCAAGCACTTCTGGAATAAGGCGATGAACTGCCGAGATCTGATCACAGAGGATTTCATCCTCCAAACATGCCACAATAACCTCTCTTTGGGCGTGTTAGAAGTTATGGGAGTAGTACCATCCAACACCTGGAAATAGTTGAAAGTGCACGGAGAGCAGGCCGAGCGCTTCCTTAGAAGGAAGAAAGCCGAGAGAAGCCAACCGACGGCTAACCCTCCAAATTCAAGCTTCGTCTCCCGTGGTAAAGAGAAGGTCCCTGCGGCTGCTGTTGAACCCCTCCAAATTCAAGCTTCGTCTCCCGTGGTAAAGAGAAGGTCCCTGCGGCTGCTGTTGATGCTAATCAGATGTCACAACAGCAATCCCGGAGACAACAAAAGACTTCGGATCCGAGACTCCAAAAAGAGTACTCCTTCAAGGACGAAGACGTTCCAGCTATTTTCGAATCCCACCTTGAGACCAACAAGATCAAGCTACCACATATCGTAAATCAGGAGGAAGCTGACAATACTGTGGATCTAAAGTACTGCGCATACCACAAGAGGATCATTCATCCCACTAAGACTTGCTTCGCTCTCAAGAATAGCATCCAAACCCTGGTTGAAGTTGTCATCATAACACTAAATTAAGCCGAATGAAGACTCTGACACTCCGAAGAGTATACGAATATAAACTACTTCTTAATACTCTAACAGGTATATGAGTCTAATCTGTTTACTTTCTTTCACTGGAAGTTCCTAGAGAGTGCCATGCCTGGTATTCTTAAGGATAACCCGATCATCCAACTAAGTACAATGTTAAACCCGGTTTTACAAAGAAAGCTGGGGGTGGATAATTCAAGTAATGGGAAGTTCCCGAAAGAATATTACATATAATATTCTTAGGGATAACCCGGTCACTACAAGAAGGTGATGAATAAGAAACTCCCACACAAACTCCCGCTACATCCGTGCACTCAACACTCCCATTATTAGAGTCCAGACATAGTACTCGGAATTTTAGTCTCCTGATCATTGACAATTGTCAAACCCCTTCGTGTTAAGTATTTGTCACTTAACACCAGGGACTCTCTTCGAGTGATTTGTATGAATCAACACTCACATTATAATTTGTACTCCTACTCTCACTGTTCATTTGGTCAAACCTTCCTATAGTTAGGACCACGACCAAAGCTAAAATCTCCTCTCGATTCTTTTCATGAACGAGAGGTTCACTTTCAAATTGAATGGTCAAACCTTCCTACAGTTAGGGCTAAAACCATAATTTACTCTCGATAAAGGAGAAATTTACCTTTAGTTCGGTAATCAAACCTTCCGACAGTTAGGATTATCTAAATCTTTTTTATTCTCGGAGTGGATATCCCACTCTTAGTTTCACTCTTCAGATTCTCGAGGTGGAGATCCCACTTCAAGTCTCCTTTGTAACTGGAGATAGAATATAAAATTCTTCCTCTTTGATTTTGGGAGATAGAATATAAAATTCTTCCTCTCCTATTTCGGGTTCGTCTTTGCCCCAAGAGAAGACATCATTCTTCAACTCCATAATCCGTGCCTTACACGCGCGGGGAATTTTATCCCGAAGCCTAAGTAGGGATAAGTCAACGCCTAACACGTGTTGTCGGTTTAGTCTTTCACCGATTGAAAAAGACATCAGAATCTAAGTCTGGGGAATTTTATCCTGAAGCCTAAGTAGGGATAAGTCAGTGCCTAACACGCGTTGTCGGTTAGTCTTTGACCGTAAAAAGGATAAAAGCCCACATATTTAACATTGTGACAGGTTGTTATTAATAACACCATACTCTGTGCCTTATACGTACGGGGAATTTTATTCCGAATCCTAAGAAGGGATAAGTCAACGCCTAACACGTGTTACCGGTTTAGTCTTTCACCGATTGAAGAAGACACCAGAATTCAAATCTGGGGACTTTTATCCCGAAGCCTAAGTAGCGATAAGTCAGCGTCTAACACGCGTTGTCGGTTAGTCTTTGACCGTAAAAAAAGACAAAAGCCCATATATTCGATATTGTGGTAGGCCGTTATTAATAACACCAAAATCTACGCCTTACACGCGCGGGGAACTTTATCTCGACTCCTAAATAGAGATTAGTATATGCCTAACACGCGTTATCGGTTTAGTCTTTCACCGAATAAAAAAGACACCAGAATACAAGTCTGGGGACCTTTATCCTGAATCCTAACGGTTTAGTCTTTCACCGAATAAAAAAGACACCAGAATACAAGTCTGGGGACCTTTATCCTGAATCCTAAGTAAGGATGAGTCAACGCAGAATACAAGTCTGGGGACCTTTATCCTGAATCCTAAGTAAGGATGAGTCAACGCCTAACACGCGTTGTCGGGTAGTCTATTCCCGTGAGAAAGACGAAGTCTACATATTCAATATCATAGCACTAAGAGAGTTAACTCTCTTAGCACAACATCATATGCAGAACGGACTTAAATAATCCGCATGTAAGCCCGATTCAAACGGTAATCGGTAAAGGTACGTCAAATTCGTTGAAGGCTGAGGATTTGCTAAAAATCCTAAGTCTACATCTAATACAAGTTGCCGTTTAGTCTTTTCATAGGAGAAAGATAAAGTCTACGTATTCAATATCATAGCATTAAAAGAGTTAACTCTTTTAGCACAACATTACATACAAAATGGATTTAAACAATCTGCATGCTAGCTCGACTCAAACGGTAGTCGATAAAGGCTCATCAAACCCGTTGATGGCTGAGGGTTTACCAAAAATCCTATAAATATGAGAGTCATTGACGCAACAACTCCATTAGTTGGTCTCGTGACTTAAGAATCCGATAATTTCAAGATAAGATCCATACATGTAGATGAATCAGTTTTAACAGTTGGTCCTGCAGCCTCATCATTTGGGATTGCCATGCTATAATACCTTAAAAGCTTAAACTGTGTATACTCTAGTAAACATACGAGTATAAACTGTGTCAACGGCGATCGATCTGAAACCCTAAGGTCAACACCGATCAACGCGTAACCCTAGATCAATGCTGGTCAAAGCGTTGCGATGAAAGTCAACGCCTAGCGATCCAAAACCCTAAGGTCAACGCCGGTCAACGCGTAACCCTAGGTCAATGCTGGTCAAAGCGTTGCAATGAAAATCAACGCCAGGCGATCCGAAACAACGTCGTTCAATGCGTAGCCCTAAGTCAATATATTGAAACAAAGATAGTCAGTTCTAAGTCAACTCGACGACACGAGTCAAAATAAACTCACCAGTTTTTGATTCGAGACTTTGACGATGGTTAGACGATAAACACAGCGCCGGAAGAATTTTAGCTATTTATTAAAATTTTGAATAGACTGAAAATCGAAGGAGTCAAGAATCAAAGCTAACTACAGGTCCTTTTATACTGACTGAAGGTTAGACCGATCACATCCAAAGTATTTTAGGCTCTTCTATAAAAGAAACGAGACTAAAACACTTTGGAGGGGGTATCTGTAGGTGTTAAAATTGCCCACGAATTCTCACACGTGGCTTGAGACAAAGAAAAGATGATGAACGTCATTATCTGGGTCACAGAAGCTTAATTAATATCGATAAGCATATGAAGTGAGTCGACGAACCATGTGAAGCAACAAAACTTTAGAATAACGGAAACACGAATGGACTGGGAGCTCCGCATCACTTACGAAAGACGAAGCACCCCTTGTGTCCTGTCTACTTCACATATGATTCAACCATGGGAGCTTATTGATCTCCTCGTTAGCTTTTTGATGCATTTTGAACCACATAATTCCGAGTTCGGATGATGAAGATACGACAGAAACGGACGGAACGCGTGAAACCAAGTTCAGGCCAAAGTTTGGCCAAGACACCAAGTGGTGTCTCGACCAATGCTTGGCCGATACACCAAATGGTGTCTCGGCCAAAGCATGGCCGAGACACCCACGGGTGTCCGCAGCTCAAAAATGCTGTTTTTAGCAGATTTAAGTTGTTTTTCGACCGTTAACCATCTGGATTTATTCCAACTAATAAGATATCATACAAGAATATGGTTAAGTGGTTACAACTAAGGATAAGAGTGAATCAACCATTCTTATCCGAAAATAGAGCTCCCGAAGCATATAAATACAGCCCCAGGGCCTTTATTTTTCGGATCTGGAATTCTCGAGAGTTGGCGAAGCCCTGCTGAACTGAAGACTGAAGGAGCACGAATTTTAGAAGAGAGGAGGAGATCAGATCGAGTTCGTCAGCTTAAAGAAGAGGAATTCGTCAGATCTACACGTCCTGATCCTTTGCTTTGAGATTGCCCCATTACGGTGATCTCAGGAAGAGTGATTATCTCGCCGTTGCCGAGATAATTGCTTTGGCTTCATGATTCCTTCACGAATCGACGAAGCTCCGGATCTGATCTGATCATTTGGTGGTCCACGGATACCAACATCCCCATCACAGGCCAAGACCCCATGCAAGCAGCGGACGATAAACACCCGTTGCGCTGTTTGATGAGAGTTGTACTTTTTTAGTTTTTATTGTGTAAAGGTCTTATAAAAAGACTAACTTTTGTTTTCATTGTAACGTTTGAAGTTGTAATGAACACAGCAATGAACAAATCGACTTTCTCCCCAAACAGT